>NW_026000196.1:15035283-15072964 GCF_001458135.2 Marmota marmota marmota
ATAAAAATTTTGAGACAGGGTGTCCCTAAATTGCTTAGGGCCTTGCTTAGTTGCTGAGAATGACATCAAATGGGTGATCCTCCTGCCTCAGCCTCTTGATCTGCTGGGATTAGAGGCTTGCACCACTGTACCCAGCAATAAGATGAAAACTTTGTAAACATATTTATTTATTACCCTCATTTACATTAAACTAGTGACCATCTTTTCTTTTCTTTTTTTTGAGTTTTAAATGTTAAGGTGAAGGCCTTTAACCATGCTAAATGTTATCATTGATGATCATGTTCTCAGAAATCAAGAGTTGGTTGGTGAATAAAACAGAATATAGACACACACACAAGCACACATGTGTGTGCATATGTGTGTCCTAAATAAATGTTTACTTCACTAAAATCCAAAGGTCATTAAAGACTTGTTTGACATTTCAAAAACAAATTTAGTTTCATGCCCAGTGATTTCCTATCTATATCAAATGAAAATCAATTTCCAAAAAATACTTGAAGCATTTTAATTAAAATGATCAAAGAATGTTTCAGAGGTATGCAAATATTGATTTGGACTCTTCATTAGCAATGATATTGTTAGGTATATAGATTTTAACAAATATTTCTTAAAGGTTTTTAAGATACAAGTTCTTACAGAGAAAAGATATTTCTGAAGTGCTTTGTCTTATCCAGCTGTGGATAGCAGAGACCTTGTGATATTGCACATATAGTCAAACACAGCTAGTTCCACATTTGCAGTTTAAAGCAATTGAATGGAAAACTATGTTGTTGTTTTTTTAATTGCATCATTACTGCACATGGACATGCTTTTGTCTTCTTATCCTCTAAACAATATTGCATAGTAACTATTTACATAGTTTTTACAATATATTAGTTACCATAGGGTCATCTAGAAATGATTTAAAGTATATGGATAATATGTGAAGGTTCTATACAAATACAATATCATTTTACCTAAGAAACTTGAGCATGCATGAATTTTCTACAAGAGGTTCCTAGAACCAATTCCCCACTCACACCAAGGGATGACTGCCTGGACTTTGGACTGGAGAATGATGAACTAGGAGTCAGGTCCTTTCCTTCCATACCACACAGCTATGCCATGGCTGTGGACCCAGAGCCTGGCTTTCTCTTCCTAGTGTTGATGTGTCAGTATACTTCCTTTCTTGTTCCAAGGCAGGTGGGGGACCCCAACTTGTATAGTGTGAGAAGATGATTTAGAGCTGCAGCTACTGTCTGAATTTTTTGTTTTGTTTTGTTTTTGGACAGACAGCTGAGGAGTCTCTCATGTTTAACTCATCATTGCTAGGAGGGACAACCCTGATGCGGTTGCTTTTGCACATTGGGGGACGGGTACTCAAATTAATGAGAGGTGCGACAGGACATCTTTACCATTGAGAAACAATGCAGGTGAGGACGCCTGCATGGTTACATTTAAGGGAGCATATCAGAGCGCAAATTGGGTCATCTCAGGAAATATAAAAGCATTATTCCTCTGAGATTTGAAAGAAAAAAATGTAATTACTTCTTCCACCAAGCATGATTCTTTTCAATACCCTTCATTTTTGTCCCCTGGAAATGAAAAGAGGTTTACATTAAAAAGGCATTTCCTCTGACTCCGTGTCCTTGAGCTGCACAAATGTAAACCATTCCCTCCCTCCTTCTTTTGAAGAAAGAGGGGGCTTCAATCTTTCCTCCTGAACACGGTCCATTTAAATAAGGAGATGGAGTCCCATCTTTTCGATCAGCCCCATTGTTTGACTTGTCAGTAATAACACTTGAGCTGAAATTGTACAGGCGTCCTGCTAATTTAGTAATTATTGACATGGTGCTGAGCAGGAAATGATAGCAAACAGAAGGAACTGTTAAGGAGAAATGAAATAAAAGATGTTCATATCATTGTTGAATAATGGTTGAGATCATTTTGTGCTTTAAGTAGGCCCAAGACACCTTTTTCCATTTTCCCGACACATTTATAATTTATGCTTTGTAATAGTTCCAAATATTTTTAGGACACTGGACTTTGTTTGAGAATCTTGCCAAACTGAATGAGAAGCACGAAGCACACACAGAGATGAGTGGGCGATGTGACCCGCTGCAGCTTCCCATTTAAGTGACAGTCCCTTTCTAGCCTGCTGCTCCTCCTCATGCCTTTTCCCCCTTTTCCTTTTTAAATTTGCATTTCTATTTATTGTCATCTGAGTTTTAGCTAAGATCTCTGTTGCTAGGATAGGCTGCACAATCCATGCAGTTACATGTGTAGATGTTTTTTTCATTTATTTATTTATTTATTTTTAAATCTAGAAGCTTTGCTTAGTTATAAGAAGTTCCCTGAAGTTGAAGATGTGGATTTAGATAACTCATTTAAATAACGTTGCATATGTGTGCACTAATATAACTGTGTTAGGGTGAAGGACTTGTGTGTGTACATTAATGTTCAATGTGCAATGGTAGACTTGGCCATAAAAATGTTGAGGCAGGCAACATTTAGAATTTAAACAAATATAGAAATCCTTTGCTGGAAAAATATAAATACTGATTCTGTGAAAATACAGTGCAGCTGTTTATAATTCTAATATTGGTGAATAAGAAAGACACCTTTTGTATGGGGTCGCTATGTCATATGATATTTACCATTATGTAATGATTATGTATTGAAACATGATTTGTTAATGTTAGCAGACAAATAAGTAACAAAACAAATGTGTTAAAATAAAACTGTTGCATTACATTTTCTTAATGTATCCTGTAATCAAATTGCCACAATTTTAAAAGGAATTGGAAATTTTCTCGTAAAACACAGCAATATTAGTTTTTAAAATGCTTCACTAAAAATGACAGTATATTCAAAAATATGCAAGACAAATAGGTATAGAATAGAAGATTGAAAAGAAATAAACCTTAATGTCTTGGAGGGTTGAGTTGGGGAAGATTATGATGAAAACGACAATAGTAATATTCATCATCAGTAAGAGAGTAATTAGATGTGTTGATCACTCTGTGTGCCAGGTGCCCTCTGTAGCACTTTGCATGGAGAAACTTATTTATTTCTCCTAAGAAAATAAATTATCCATATCTTACCAAGGTGTAAACTTGAGCTCAGATAGGAGCTGCACAATTTTGCTCCAGGTCATGATTATGGTTTTTCTAATTTTGGGCTCCCTAAGTTGTGTGTGTGTGTGTGTGTGTGTGTGTGTTGCTGAGGATGGAACTCACAGCCTTTGCATGTCAGGAAGTGCTGAACTACACCCCAGCATGTCCTTGCTTCCATTTATCCCTACTAAGTAAAAAGTTTCTCAGCTAAATCTGTGCTCTAATTGTGATTAAAACACTCTGAATAAATACAGGGCACTTTATTAATAACAACAAAATTTAGTTAGTTAGTGCCATTCAAGTTACCCCATTTCTACCTTTCTATAAGGATTATATTATATATTGTAAGAAAACTGAATAAAAATCATTAGATGTCATCACATGAATATTCACTTTCCTAAAAATTTTAATGTCATCCTGTAGATAAAGGCAGTTATATCATGGTTGAATCTCAATATATGTGTTTTTACCTGAAATTGATGAATAAATGAGCCAAAATATATCACAATCTCAAACAATTGCTGATTTATGAAATAAATAAGTATCTTAAGAGGTCAGAATACTGACTGTTGATAGTAGCAAGTCAAATTCCTTCCAGCAATGCCAAGGTCAACATCCTGGGCTCATTAATATGTGGTTTCCAAACTATTCATATTAGAGAAAAATCCATCACAGTTCTTGTATTTCAGTAGAGGTGACACAGTGAAAGTCTGAAAATTATAAATAATTTAAGGAAAATAAAAACTTATTTTCAAATTATATCAGGAACTCAAGAATTTAAAATGAGGAGGCAAAATCAGTTATCCATTTGAAATACATTCTCTTATTAGGTGGTGCTCAATATCCATGCCATTTCTTGTTTTTTAAAAACCTTCAATATTCTTGTAATCATTGAAGATATATCTGATCTCTCTATCCACTTACATGTTTTAAGAGCTCTTTCTATCCTTCTGTTCTCTCAATTGTGAGGCAAAATTTACTAGAATAACATCTTAATTGTTGATTTCAAACCAGGTATATAGCTTCAATGTGAATTTCATAGTATTTTGTACAGATTGCACAACACATATGTCTGTGGACACTGGTCACACACATAACTTGTACAGATACCATATTTTATGTCACACATCTTTGCTCCTCTGGCACAAGTATTGTACCTGGCTTCCAAAAGACTGTCCTTCCCTGGGAACTCCTGAAGGATAAAGGTGACAGTGGGTAAATGAGTCAATAAAAGAACATGTTCATTTGGAAGATTGAATTGAACTGTTATTAGAAATGGGAGGGCGGGGGATGTGGCTCAAGTGGTAGCACGCTTGCCTGGCATGCGTGCGGCCCAGGTTCGATCCTCAGCACCACATACAAACAAAGATGTTGTGTCCGCCGAAAACTAAAAAATAAATATTAAAAATTCTCTCTCTCTGGACTCTCTCTTTAAAAAAAAAAAAAAAGAAATGGGAGAGTATCTGAAAATGATAGTGGTAATGGTCAATTAGTGATTTTGGCACATGCAAGTTTTACTGAGAACCCAAAAAGAGTAGAAGTATTTTTGTTACTTTGCAGTAGCATCTTTGAATTTACACTTTTTGAACTCTGAAAGACTGGTCTGTGCTGGAAGATCAGAACAGGAATGAAAAGCAGTTTTCCTCTGCTTCTGCTGCATCTCTGCTCAGGAGCCATTCCTGGGGCCCTCATCCTCTGTCGTGTGAGGCCCAGCAGCTGTAACTAGCCCAGGTGACTAGAGTTGACTGGACAAGCAACAGTAGCTGATCTGTGAGCTGGTCAGAAGCATACCACCTGCAAAGTGGAGAATAAGCTTGTCAATCAGATTTGTGGGAATGAGAAATAGGTGTGCTGGTACAATAATGGAAGGTGGAACTTCAGATCTGTATTATGAAGAACAGGATTGTGTTCATTAGCCCATTTTGGACAAGATGCAGTAACTAACTGATGAAAACTTTAAATGCGTCAAGCACAAGAACAATTTATTTCACTCATGTAACAGTCTGTTAGATGATGGTAGTCAATGGGGCTTTTCCTTTAACAGCAGTTCAGAGACCCAGAGCTTTGTCTTTGTAGCTCTTCTGTCCCCTCCGTATTTTGGGTTTTGTGACTTGGCCATCCTCTACAGAAAGAGCATGCATGAGGGACATGTGCTTCTTAAAAGCTTCAACTTTATTGCTTCTGTTTAGATTCTGTGATGAGAACAAATGTTGTAACCACCCTAACTGCAGAGGATTCTGGGGAATTAGTAAAGCTGCATATGTTGAAAGATGAGGAAATGGGGTATTGGCAACCTGCTATAGACATAAGCCAAAAGTCATATGCTGGCCAAAGTTATAAACAGAAACAAAGAGATGGTTGGGTTGCTCAGGTGACGAGAAAACAGAAAAAATCCCAAGAGATAGAAACTATGAAATTTCCTTGATTTCATTCCCTCCATTGTTCATTTCCTGACATCCTCACAATATTCCTGGTATGGCGTCACTATATACCACCCTTTGATTGAGTTATCTTGAGTAGGTCTTGATTACACATTTGCAAGTATACTAATATAATCTGCACTATCCCAGAATGTTCAAAATGGAGTTACAAAATTCAGACTGTGATGCTATTGAAACATGAATTCTTCCTGGTCCGCTTAGTAGAATGCAGTAAAATGAAAGGGAAGTTTCCAACTTATGTTTATTTTTCCTTAATATCAATTATTTTTTTTCCCTAAAATTAGGATTTCTCAACAACCACTCCATTTAAAATGTCGGTAAATTACAGAAATGTTAGCAGCTTACTCTGTCAACTTACTGGCCAATGCAGTACCAGTAGCTCATGAGCATGAAACTAATTTAACTAAAAATAGCAAGCAAAAGCTGAATGCTGAAGCGCTTCCCTCTTTCCCTCATGCTGGAGGGGAGCATTTCCACTCAAAGAACAGCCTTATTGTACCTCTCCCAGACAATGTGAGCAGCATGGAGGACTCAATCACACTTTCCCCTGTGGCTGGAAACAATTAAAAATGAGCTGCCATAAGACAGTATTTACAGATCTTTACGACAAATACAAATTGGCCATTTTCATTGAGATAGGCAAAGCATGCTACACATATCTTGGGACTCAAAGATAACGGTCCCTTTCAGTGTCTAATATCCTTTAAATGAGCTGGGCTGGTAAAACAGTAGTGCCTTCAATGCCATTTAAGTTGCTTTCACTCTTCACAGCTTTTAATTTTTCCTTCACTTACCTCCAGTCAGCTAGGACTCTTTATCTATTTGGTAGATCTTGAAACATACACAGAGCTTAGAAAGGGAGATCAGAATTTAAGGCAAAAGCCTAGAGCAATGAAAACACCCTATAATCCCATTTACAAGACTCTTCAGGTTCCCCCCTTTTTGTGGAACCTCTTCCCCTCCCCTTTCCCAGCATTATAACAGATATTTAGAAATATTTTAATACCAAATTATTTTCCTTTTTCTATATCTGTTTTTTATAACCAATCTGATATTTAAAGGCAACAAATAGGAAATGGCTGTTATTGAACTGGGAACAAAAGATACAGTGGAGAAGCATATTAAAATGTTCAGAAAATCCTAAACCGAAATCTGTTTACTAAGCCACCAGCTGTCACTTCCTCTCCTGGCTGCCATGCACTACCTATCTAGAACTGTGGCCCGGCACTCATTGTCCTAACTGTATGGTAAAGCTGCTCTGATTTTTTAAAAGTTCCATCTAAACATACTATAGAATTAAATTCAATATACTCCCATTTACTTCGATTTTTAAAATGGACATTTGCAAGGGTGGCATGAGCCCAATCTACCCAATAATAAGTCAAAGAATTAAGCTAAATGTTTAAATTTGCCATTTAGTCGACTACAAAAGGAATCTTATGGGGAACTGAGAATGTTGACTTGAGCCCTTACTGTTGAGCCATGAATTTAAAATAACTAAAATTGAGGATTTGGGGTTACAAATCCTGTTCCAAATTGTAAGAAGCTATTTCTGGCATGTAGAATTATTCCCTAATCTTCAGGCTAGGTTAAAGTTGAGATTTTGCAGGAAGAGAAAATGTAACACACCATGACTGAGCCCATATTTTCACAACCCCATACCCACTCATCCCTCTACTTCAGTGTTAGGGACCTTTGATACCCTTTTTGGCATGCCCAGAACAGAAGCCAAGGATTAAATGGATCATGGAGATCTCCCCTCACTCACTGCCTGGATGCCAATGTGCTTTGCAAATTCCTGTGCCTGGCTCTGAGGGTTAGGAGTAGGAGTGAGGGCTGCTGCTGATGGCCAAGCCATACTCAGGGTGGATGTATAGGTCTCTGTCTCCAAAGTGCCAGCCTTGCCCCTTCCGCAACCACTGCAATCTGCATGTGATTCCTATCAAAATCTCCTTAACAAGCAGGGTTTCAGCATAGAGAATAGGATATCTGACCTTTGGAACCCTTGAGCCCCTCCTGCTATACAGATTCACCAAATCAATTACCAGCAAACAGGCCTTATTGGCAAAGTAGAGAAACGTGCAAACTTCATGCAGCATTAATCAAACCTGGAACATTATTTTTAAGGTGACACAAAATCTACATTGACTGACTGGTCCTTTTAATCTTAATTTTGAACAGTTGCTACTCCAATTAAATTCTACCACCTAGCATTTTCAAACAGCTCCTGGTTGTTTCCACAAACTCCGTTAATGGACAGCTGTTTCTGACAGCTCCCCTGATTTGCCAGTGCTGTGTCGGCTGCCAGAGCAGGAGGCCCCGTTCTGTATTCTGCTGCTGGCACCGGGGGATATGCAAATGAACACATGAATCAGTTGTCACCACCACAGACACCGTGCAGGGAAATGATCAGAATGTGTGGGGAGCGTAGTTGGCTGCAAGTGAGGGGAGAAGAGGGGGGAAAGAGAATTCGATTTCTTGATGTGAGTTTTCTTTTCTTTTCTCTTCCTTTTTTCAAGTGTCTCCAGTTTATTTTCACTTTGTGGCATTCATTAGATTTCAGTTCAGGAAAGTGCAATCTGTTCCTCACCAATCACCAACAGAAACCCCAAAGTTTGGGAATGACAGAAATCTTTCAGATAAACACCATTAGAACTTGTGTAGCACAATCAGAATATTATATATTCTTCCATTTTTCAAATATTTTTCTTTCCAAGAGTGGGAGCAGGGGATAAAACAAAACTTTTATTTTTTTTATAAAGATGTACTCAAGAAAATTTTGCTTAGGTTCCAAGGCCTGGTTAAGTGTTCTGACTTATTTATGGTAAAGAAATCTGAGTTGCTCCACTAGCCAGGTCAAATGCTCATACACAGGGTATGAAGAAATCAAATAAAGAACAGAATAAGTGAAGGCAGATTTCCTATTCCTGAGACCTGCCTGATACACTAAGTATTAAAGAAATGTTTTTGCCATTGCATTATTGAAGATCCAGTCAAGGAAACAGTGATACTATGATTGACATAGAGCATGCTAATCATTATAGAGACTGAATCTTCTATATATGTGGCATCTGGCAGTGCCACTGGAGTCACTGTGGGTCAACATGACCATTGTTGGGAAGAAAAGCTGAATGCCAACAGAGAGAGCAAGGGTAAGCTGAAATCCACAAAGAAACCACTGGAACCCATGAGGACAATTGGGAACCCAAGAGCAAAGTTCCTACCTATTTCTACTTCTCTCTGAGTGCAAATTTGATATCAGCAGAAGGGGCTGACATCCTTGGTCACATATCCATATGTGAACTTGGCCTAAGTCTTGAAGAAACTGGAAGAAAAGAGACAATGGGAGCTGGAAGAGTAGGGTCTCAACTGCTTCCCCACACCATTGAAGACAGCCAGCAGGTCAGTGACAATATGAGTGCGGTTCGGGGACCAGAAGCCCCACTCCAACTTTCTGAGAATAATGACTGCTGATTCAATTCACCCTCCAAATCCTGCATAAATTTTTCTGCAGCAAGCTCTAACATGAACCATAGGGGGAAGGTAATCCCAGGAACTGTATACTTCCAACTCTGCTGGATTGTCCCTTTAAAAGCACCACTACTTTATGTCCATTTCCATTCTGTGTTGAGAAGCCATTTATATATATTTTTCTATGGATTCTGCATGCCAGTGTTACTAACAGACACATTGCTTGGAGGATGAGGAAGACAGAAGGGACAGAGTCAGTGAAAGAAACAAGTGGTTAAATTATGAAAGGGTCTGGAGTAAATGACAGAAAATATGCCACAGCCAGGCGCAGTGGCATACGCTTGTAATCCCAGCAGCTCTGGAGGCTGAGACAGGAGGATTGCAAGTTCAAAGCCAGCCTCAGCTACTCAGCAGGATCCTGTCTCTCAATCAAATACAAAAAAGGGCTGAGAATGTTGCTCATTGGTGAAGTGCCCCTGGGTTCAATCCTAGGTATGGAGTGGGGGGGAGGGGGATGTACCACATTCAGAGATAAGGAAGCAAATCAATGTCACATACTGATTTTATTCAAATAATCTTATAAATTCTATGAAATGGAGAAGTCTATCCAGGGCCAGCTTCAGCACAGGTACAAAGAAAGAAAGATAAATGTTATAATCTCAATTACACCTGGCCAATACATTTTATCAGTGACTCTATTTGTCTTCAACCTAAAAAGAAAGTGAAAAGTTATCTTCACTCTCATGTTTATAGCAGCTTATTCAAAATAGTCAAAATATGGAATCTATGTAAGTACCTATCAGTGGATAAATGGATAAAGGAAAGGCAGTGTAAAGACACAATGAAATACTCTTCCCTTAAAAAAGAGTGAAATCTTGTCATGTATGACAACATGGATGAATCTGGAAGACACTTTGTGAAGTGACACAAGCCAGACACGGTAGACAAATATAATACTGTCTCACATATATGTGGAATCTAAAAGTTGACCTCATAGAAAAAGTATGAGAATAGAATAGTCATTACTAGGGATTGGAGGAAGGAGAGAATGAGATGTCAATCAAAGATAGATAATTACAGTAAGATAGGAGGAATAAATTTAAAGATATCTAATATGCCAAGGTGACCACACTCAATGACAATGTATCATATTCTTTAAAAATATAAAAAAAAGATGTTATGTGCTCTTAACACACAAATCATAACTATGTGAGGTAATCGGTGGTGTATTAGTCATGTGTGATCATTCCACAGTGTATATACTTCCAAGCATGTTGCACACAATAAAAGCATATGATGTTATCTGTCAATTCTAAATAAATAAACAGAAGATAGAAATTAATTCAGACTCCACTTGTAATTTGATTTCACATTGGTATGCCTTGTTTGATTTAAAAACACAGAAGTTTAAAAATGTTTTCAAATGGAGGAAAACTTATACATAATTTAACAATAGAGCAATAGTCAGAAGAAATCCTGTCTTCATCAGTTATTCAAAACATTTGTATGTCTTATATTGTTTTTATTGTCAGAAAGATGACAAGTTTTCCTTCAATGTAAATAGGCTTAGAGTTAATAGCAGTTTACTTAAACTTATGGTTTGGGATTGAAACACTCAAATTCAAAATTATTTAATTGTACAATTAAAGAGGATAATGAACCTTATGGATTTCTGGCAAAACACATACACACAGATCCCACAAATATACTCATGCACAAATACATACTGCTTGGATCATAATATACCCGCAAAGACTCATGTGTTAAAGGCTTAATCCCCAGCCTATGGTGCTACTGGGAAGAGGCGGAGTCTTCATACAATAGAACTTAGTTGGAGGAAGTTAGGTTATTGGGGTTATAACCTGGAAGCGAATATTGGGACCCAATCCCCTTCTTTATTTTGTTTTGTTTCCTGGCTGCCATGAAGTAAACAGTTTCCTCTGCCATGAGCTCCTGCCATAATTTACTGCCTTGCCATAGGCTTCAAAGCAACAGGGCCAAGCCAAAGTCAACTTTCTCTTATTAAGTTGGTTATGTCAGGTATTTTGTTACACTATCAGAAGGCAGACTACACACACACACACACACACACACACACAAAGAGAGAGAGAGAGAGAGAGAGAGAGAGAGAGAAACTATAGCAAGAAATTTCTTTCTGCTATAGTTTCTCTCCAAATGTTTTCTCCATTTGTGTTTCTCCATATAGTTTTCTCCAATAGGTTTGTGGCTTCTGAATTGTACCTACTTATTTACAGATACTTCTTCATATTTACACACACATGCATGGATTATTTCTTTATGTTCTATTAATTCTCCTATAATTATATTTAACACCTTCCCTTATCAATAATAATAGAAATAGTTCATTCTTTATATTGCACTCTGCTTTTTTTTTTTTCTTTACTATAATCTATTTGACCATTCCTTTATTGATGAGCACTCAGGTTATTTCCCTACTTCTCCTTTAACAAAATACAGAACTGGAAGTGCAATTCAGTGATAGAACATTTGCTTTGCTTAGCACATGTAAGGTCCTGAACTTGATCCTCATTAACACACACACACACACACACACAAATCCTAACACAAATCAATTTAAAAAAAACAATATTATTTTCTGCCAAGTGTGGGGGTGCATGCCTCTGATCTCAGCAACTCATGTGAGGCAGGAGGATCTCTAGTTCAGGGCCAGCTGGGGCAACTTAGCAAGATCATATCCAAAATAAAGTATAAAAGAACTTGGAATGTAGCCCAGTGGTAATACACACCTGTACTCCATCCCTAGACCTGCAAAAATCTGTATATTATGTCCTAAAAACTGCTGCCATATCTTCTTTCTACTTTGATCTTTCATAACTTATGCAATGGATCCTGAGTATGACTAAGAAACTATGACTTTTCTCTCAAATGAAGGCCAAAGAGAACAAGAAGCTTCACATTTCTCTCATGACACAATTGTTTGTTTTATATGTTTCTTTCTGATGTAGAGCAAGAAGATACAGCAAATGTGGGGGCTTGCCTTTTAGTTCTGACTCATTTGAGCCCACTGTACCTAAAGAAGCCAAAGATTTCCTTCTTAAGCTCTATATGTTATTGTCAAAACAGATTTCCCAGGTCCAAAAATATTTTAGGGATTTGGTTCATGGCCATAATAGAGTTTTCATAAACAGCTAATTAGGTATATTGTTTGATGTGGTTAATTAGTATGATTCTACAATGAAGAATGCTTAGCTACCCCCTTGGTTTTGAAGAAATGCTATTCTATATTTTCTATATTTCTCATGTCTGGATTCTTGGCAGGAACACCCCTTTGTGTGAAAGGGTCCATTGCTCCTGCCTGGATACTTCATTCCTGAGAAATACCTAACAGGATAAGGTGAAAGCAGACATTTTGCAGCTTCTATCAACCTGTTTCTTCTCTGAATAAATTATGCAGGTCACTTTGCCTTTAATCAATCAGCAATCAATGCTAGTGGCAATGTCATTTATTCCTCATCAGCAAGTCTCCCTTCAGTGTTAGCAACTTATTGGGTCCTGGTGAGGCCCCTTCTAAGGGCCTGGAGAAGTCAGAACTTTGAATCCACAAGTTGTTTAGAATAATATATCCCACGAGCTTATCTGTTCTGCCTGGGATATTAGATAACATATGTCAAGTGCGTTCTGTTACTGAAGGCCACATCTCCTGAGAAGTTTGCTCCTTATTCAAACCCATGGACTGTAAATACAAACACATGGGAGCCATGCAAATACTGCCTATGTACTTTTGTAAAATCAAGCATATCAAGTCAGAAAAATGCAACTTTAATTCGAATGATATTCTCCTTATCCTGATATTGCTTTTTCATAACCCCCTGTATTTCTGTAGTAACAGCCTGCACCGAATCAGTGTTGATATTATTTGTTGGTATTGTATGTGATGCTCTGAATTGTAAACTACTTGTTTATCATGTATATCCTAGAAAATGATAAAGGAAGGGAGGGAGGGAAGAAAGAAAATTGAAAAAAAGGAAGATACTTTTGAGACAATATGCTTTGGCAAATTAGAACTAGGATAAAATCAAACACATTATCATATATGTGTGTACATGTGAATGTACCACCCTACCAACATGCAGGCTATAAATATTGTGCAGCCTGTGTCAAATGCAATGGTTTAACCCAGGCAGGACATAGGCATGACTTCACATAGGCAAGAGTCAGAGGACTGAGTAATTTGTGGTATTTAAAAATACTGGTATTTCATCAGCCTGCTTGGTGTCCTTTAGAAAGGAGCTTGTGGGCATGACTGTTCTTTGGCAAGAAGCTTCAGATTTATCCAACTCAAGAGGCCATCTCCTTCCTCTAGCGCCAACTTGGTGCATGCATCCAGTAAGTTCTCAGTAAGTATTAGCAGAAATTCTTAGGTCAAGAGAGTCTCAGAACTACTTTTATGTAATATATTCTATCTGCCACTGTTTTTAACAATATATGACACTCATAATAAAAAACAAAAGAGTAGAAGCATTAAACATGTCTATCATGTTAGCATTTTGAAGGTGGATATGGTGGTGCATGCCTGTAACCCCAGCAGGCTGAGACAGGAGGGCCAAAGCCAGGCTCAGCAAAAGTGAGGTGCTAAGCAACTCAGTGAGACCCTGTCTCTAAATAAAATGCAAAATAGGGCTGAGGATGTGGCTTAGTGGTCAAGTGCCCCTGAGTTCAATTCCTGGTAAACCCCCCTTCCCTTGCAGCAGCAATAGTGGATGAGAAGTGGCCTGATGGCAACACAGATGCCCAGGACTGCACAGTTAGGAGAGGGTGCCAGTGGATGAGAAGAGATAGTCACGAGGACAAGTGCTCAGTGTCTTCATTACCTGAATTTAATGACATTTTGTTACTCCCCTTTATTCTTCTTAAGACTTAGTTGCTTTCATTAAATCCTACGATTTTCGTGGTTTTTTTTTAAATTTTCCTTTAAATATTAATATAAGCAAAGGCCTCAGAATGACTTTATCTTTACATATCCATCTATCACAGGATATGATATATAAAAGTCATTCCAAAATGCAAGATTATTTTTGAATAAATATTATTGGTTAATTCATATAAGTTGGCATTTGCAGAGCATTCTTAGAAAACACTCTCATTGATATGTCATTGTTATTCACATGGTTAAACTGAAGTACATGTTGCATGTTGCTTTAACGTTATAATTTGTTTTACATTATGAATTACTTTGTTATAAGTACACCTTTATGTCCTTATTATTTGGGAAGACCTGTTATAATAATGTAGCCCTTCATGATGTTAAAAAAGTCTATACAACACCTTTATGCTATTGGAGGGGGCAGACTTATGCATTCTTTTCATTCCATTACAACATAACATATAATGTTGTTTTTACTTTGTTCAAAGAGAATTTGGAAAGAGCCTAAGAACTTGATAAATGACATATATAAAGAAAACTTTTGGATTTTCCATATCTTGAGTGGCAAAAGTTCAGAGAAATACTGTGGATGGATTCTGTTCTTCCAACCTCCTTGCTTGTCTGTGACTTTAAGCCACAAAGAAACATTTGATCAGCAAACGTCTTTCAGGAAACAGAGACTGAAGAGGCAGATAGATCTGATTTAAACAGTGGTGTCATCTCTTAACACCTCCAAAATGTAGATAGTTGATTGAATCCTCTAGAACTTATTTTTTCCATCATGAAAACAGGCATAATCATACTTTCCTCTTGGACTGCTAGGAAGATTAAATGGAATCATAATTTTATAGGAACTAATTAGTGGCACAATCATCTGGCATATTGTATCATAAACAATGCCTCTTTTCATTATTTATAAATACATCAAATATTCAAATCAAAATAATGCTGGATGGGTGAAGTTGGACATTTAATGAATAATTTCACATTTAATCAGTGTGTGCCAAGTGTGAAGGTATTTAGTTATTGATAGAAACTCAAAGCAAAGGAATAACTGCTGATCTCTGATACAGAGGCAAGGCAAACATCAAGAGAAGGAAAAACTTATTCAAGCGTTTCTTTTTCTACCTGACTACTCATCAACTAAAGAATGAGAAGAAATAAAATCCTTCATTTTGGGCATTATTATCATTATTATTCTCACTTTACAGGTAAGATACATGAAGCTCTGAAAGTTTCATTAAGCTGCCTCAAAACAGAAAGTGGCAAAGCTGATTGTCATCTCCCACAGAACATTCTTTTTAAAATTTATTTATTTATTTATTAGTTATAAGTGGACACAATATCTTTATTTTCTTTTTATGTGGTGCTGAGGATCGAATCCAGTGCCTCATGCATGGTAGGCAAGCCCTCTACCTCTGAGCCACAACCCCAGCCCCCACATAACATTCTTGTCACCTCATTTTATAGATGAGAAGATTGAGGCCCAGAGTAGGTAAGTAGTTTGGCCATGGAGTGAGACAGCCCTGCATTTTTAATCCTGCCTCTGCCCTTCACTGGTGGTGTAAACTCTGACAGAAACAATTAACCTCTCTAAATCTCCATAGATTCTAAAGGATATGTTTTTAATTGACTTGTTTAGCATTTCCTAAAATATATCCCTTTGGAACACTTGTTCCATCAGATGTTTAAAAGTGTTAAATAAAAAAAATGTTTCAGTTGTGCAATAAGTCTGGGAAATGCTGGTTTTAAAACAAAGTTAAACAAGTTTCCTGTATTTCAGACTCCTCAGAGCCTCTAAAATGCTAATTGCAACAAAATCTCCAAAGGAATAGAGAACATGTAGGAAACAATGTTTCATGGAAAATAACATGAAAAGTGTAGTTCTTTGTATTGTATTTAATTGCATTGTATCTTCATGCTTTTTAAAAAGATCCATGTAGCTCAGAGTCCAAGAGATTACTTGTTAAGGTTTTTGGCTCCCAAATCATGTCTTCAGTGTAACCAAGAATCTTTATTCTCCTTTAATCATCCTATCTTCCCCTAACTGGCTCAGCTACTCATCCAAATAAATCTCTTGGACCCCAAGCCACATATTTTCCTGAAAGTATTCATTTTCCCCACAAACTTTTGTTGGGTTATATTGTTGAGGAATGAACTGAGATAAATATGAGGAGGTTTTATTTAATGGCATACTGTACTGGAAATTTTGAAGACCTGCAGCAGACTTAAATTCCAACTCTTGTTATAGTTTTATAAAAGATTGTGAAATTCTCATTTTGAGAATGCATATGAATCAAGTTTTATTATACTGTATGATGGGTGCATGAGGCTGTCCATTATACCATTTCCTTCTTTGGATTCTCAGACATGGTTTGACAGTGCAAAAACTCTGTAATATTAACAAATGCAGTAAAAAATAAATATACGGGAAAAAAATCCATGTATTATAGGCTTAGTCTCAGTATAGCATTATTGGTATGTGATGGAAACTTTAAGAGTTGGAGCCTAGTGATGAGGGCATGCTCCTTAAAGAGAAAGTGGTACTATATCCCATTGCTTTTTTTGTTTTTGATTTTCCTTTTATTTTTTCCTTTGCATCCTGGTGATGAGGTGATCACCTTGTTTAGCTACATGTTCCCTGCCAAGATATGCTGCTGTGCCAAAGGTCCAAAAGCATGGATCACGGACTGAAAATTTAAGATCTGTGAGCTAAAATACACTCCCTCCACCCTCTTCATAAGTTAATCATCTCAGGTACTAGTTACAGTACTGGAAAGCAGACTAACACAATCATTGAAACATCCTGTTGATTTTTTCACTTATGACAACTACACAGATCAAAACATAGGACATTGTAACCTGAGAAGTTTCCCCCTGTCCCTTTCCAGTCATTCTCTCCTGTGAAACCACTATTTTGACAACTATCACCTTTGATTAGTTTTGTCTACTCAAGAATTTAGGTAACGAAAATCACATTGCCTGATTTCTTTAGCTCCATGTTTGTTTCATTGCTATTTTTATTGAGTTTGATATTTTAAACACTTTATTTAGACATATAGTTGGCATACAATAGAATACACTTATGGAAAGCATATCCTTTTATGTTTTGACAAGTGTATGCACCTATGAAAGGATTGTCACACTAAGACAGTGAACTTTCCATCAGCCAAGAGTTCTCTTTTGTACTGTTGGGAGTCCTTCCCACCTGCTTACCTCTCACACTGTCCCTGGGCAACCAATGATTTCCACTCTGCCACTAGAGATTGGTTTTCATTTCCTCAACTTTTATATAAATTTAATGATATAATATGTACTCTTTTCTCTGATTTCTTGCACTCAACAAAATTATGTAATGATTTATTCATTCCATTGTATGCATTCTTAGGTTATTCTTTTTTTAAGAGAGAGAGAGAATTTTTTTAATATTTATTTTTTAGTTTTTGGTGGACACAACATCTTTATTTTATTTTTTTATGTGGTGCTGAGGATCTAACCCAGAGCCCCGCGCATGCCATGCGAATGCGCTACCGCTTGAGCCACACCCTCAGCCCCTTAGGGTATTCTTCTATGATTTGTTTATCAGTTCACCTGTCAATAGATATTTGAGGTCTTTCCACTTAAACAATCGTACAAATTTATGAATTGACATCAGCTTTTATTACTCTTGAGTAATATTTAAGAGAGGAATGGATGAATCATATGCAATCATATGGTAGGCATGTGATTTACTTTTATAAAACAATGCCAAAGAGCTTTTTTAAAGTTAGGATATAGCTTAATGGCATAGCACTTATCTAGAATGCACTAAGCCATAGGTTTCAATCCCCAGTACCACACACACTACATAGATAGATAGATAGATAGATAGATAGATAGATAGATAGATAGATAGATAGAGTTTACATTTCCACCAGCAATTAATGAAAAATTCCAATTCTTCCATGTCCTCCCCAAGACTTAGCATGCTTAGTGTTCAGTCTTTTTATTTCAGTCATTCGAACAGAAGTGTGGTAGCATCTCATGATTTTAATTTGCATTTTCCTAATTACTGATGGAAGGAGGACATCTTTTCATGTGCCAATTGGTCAAATTTAATCTGGTAAAGTGTAGATATACTCTGGTAAGGTTTCTTTCAAATTTTCCCCCATAATTGTTTTGCATTATTTCTTATTCTTTAGTTTTGAGAATTTTCTGGATACAAGCCATTTATGAGATACATAGTTTGTGATCATTTTCTTCCATTTTGTAGCCTGTCTTTTTTTTTTTTTTAACAATCTCTTAATAGTGTATTTTGGAGGAGCAGAAGCTTTGAATCCTGATGAATTTCATTTTTAAATTTTTGTTATAAATCATTCTTTTGATATCATACCTAAGGAATTTTTGCCTGACTCAAAGCTATAAAAATTTATCTTTTCTTATTTCGTTTAGAAAGTTTATGATTTTGAGCTGTACATTTAGATCTATTTCCCATTTTGAGTTATTTTTTATGTAGTATAAGTTATGCATACAATTTCCTTTTTGTTTATGGATACCCAAATATCCTAGTATCATTTATTAAAAAGACCGTTCTTTCTATGTTATATTGTCTATTCATCTTTGTCAAAAATCACTAGCCCATGTATTTGAGTGATTATTTCTGGACTCTATTTTTTTTGTCATTGATTTATTTGTTTATCCTGACATCAATTGTGTTGTTTAAGTTACTGTAACTTTATATATTTTGAAGTCAAGTGGTATTAGTTCTCCAAATTTATTTTTCAGTTTGTTTTGATTCTTTTTAGTCATGTGCATTTCTATGTGATTTTAGAATGATCTGACCAAGACACTCAAAAATCCTTAAGATGTTGAATGGGATTGTGTTAAATTTATAGAACTCTTTAGAAAAAATCAACCTTTTGAAAATATTGAACCTTCTGACATATATTCATGGTGTATTTCTCCATCTCCTCATGACTTTTTTATCTCACGTGTATTTTTAAATCGTATTTGTTTTGCATATCTTTTGTCATATTTATTCCTAAGTTGACATATTTAAATTGTTTATGATATAGTTTGTATTTTAATTCCTTTTTTCTTGATAATATATAAAAACAATAATTGGTTTCTGGTCATTCTTTAGTCTTGTTAAACTCACTTGTCAATCCATTATATTCCATTGTATTTTTACACATGGTTAACATTTTCTCCTGCAAATAAAGATAAATTTATTTATACTTTTTATCTGGAAAAAAAAATTTAACCATTGTCATACTCATCTACATGAATTAGTATCAAAACACTTATGCTACATGAAAAAAGCCAGAACAAAAATGAGTATATTGATTTCATTTATATAAAATACGATAAAGTATAAACTCATCTGTTGTGACAGAAAGCAGATCATTAGTTGTCTGTGACCAAAAGCAAATGTACAGAAAGGGATAGGAAAGAGAAATTATGAAGGACACTTGGGTGACAATATATATGTTCACTGCAGGACTGGCTTCCCCAATGCATACATAAAGCCAAACCTACCAAATTTGCACTACTAAATGTGTGCAATTTATTATATGCTAATTAGACCCTTTTTATTAAAAATTGGAGAGAAAAGTTCATTGGTCCAGAAAGAGACTACATTCCTCCCACCAGGCATTTGGGAATATTACCAATATGGGTCCACTGTTCTTTAAAATAAAATTTTAATCTGGTGTAAGTAGACCATAGAAATAAATAGAAATCAGCTTTAAATATATAAGCTTAAATATTACTATGTATGAATACTCAAGAGATGTTCTGCAGTCCACCACTCCACCCTAACACAGAAGGCAAGTAGACAAATCCCTGACTTCATGACCCTAGCTGTTAAGATGCTTCCTTCCCAGCTCCCTCTGCCTCTTTCCACCCTCATTTCTAAAGCCCTGGCTTCGCAAAACTTTATGTGTTTGTTCTGAGAAGATTACTATTGAAAGTGGTGCTCAGTGACTGAAAATGGTTTTTTACAACAGAGCATTTATTTTGTCATTCCTTCATTTTCTTCTCTTATATTTTATTGGAAAATAATAAGCTAAGATAGCAGAACTATCTGAGCACCTATTCTCATCTTTTGAGTAAAAATGGACTTTGGGGTCCAAAGAACTAATGGAGGAAGAAAAAGGTACAACTTCAGTAAAACAAATAGGGAGTAAATAAAGTAGAAATATATAGTTCATACAAATATTTTGTGTTTATTTTTTAGATACTATTTACAAAGGTCATTGCATCATTGATCCTAGAATACTCACTGCTCCACAGTAATTCACATATTTATATGTTTTCATTTCAAACAATGCTTTCTTTTCTATATATTCTTTCTTAAAAATGATAAACTTCACAGGAAATGCAAGACATTAAAGAAGCTCATACAAAAGAGTGATCTATCAACATCTTCATAAATAGACAACTTCAAATTTAACTGAAAATTACAGTATATTTTATTTCACATCAGAAGAATTTGTTTTGTTATCCCCAAAATATTTTAACAATACAATTAATATTAAAATGTAAGTTTTGGTCATGGCCAATAGAAAATTGGCAGCATTACATGATCAACAAAGAATGAATAGCAACTATATTGAAACAAACAAAACAGAAACACCTGATCTCTGGGAAGTATTCAGCCTTTATAAGATTCAATGAAGATTCACTTCTGTTTTAATTTTTTCTGTTGCTGGGGACTAGGGACAAACAGAGATGAAAGAGGCTATCTCTGAACTGCAGGATCTTGTTCAAGAAAATATTGAACTACAGCTTACATCTTCTGCTTCTGACTTCCTACCCTCTTTTTCGTCCCTTTGTTCTTTTAAACCTTATGCTTTTGCTGTCTATATATTCTAGTCTTTAAAATACCTTCATATTTCTACTCTTGATATCGAAATATATATATATTTTTCTTGGTAATTTCTAACCACGTCATGATTTTGTATTGTTCCATCAGGAGAATTGGAAACTGAATATTTAGACTAAGATCCACTGGTCTCTTTAAAGTTCAGCAAAGTTATCTAAATAGTTTCATGGAGTAATTCCTCAAGTGACACAGAAATGTACCACTCTGTATATTTATATTCTTGTATGTCTGTACTAACTTCATCTTTCTTAGTCCTTCTTCTTTAGATGCCTTTCATGGTAGAACATTTTTTCATGCAATTTTATTTTTAAACTATGTGGATAAATTATCTTCATTAAAAAGAAAAATTTAAATATATATAGAGAGTACAGGCAGAGGATATGTTCACGAGATGAGACATTGGGAAGGAGATGTAGAATAGACATGAAGCAAACTATTTCATTTACTCAAGGCACTACCATGGTAGAAATTAAAAAGACCAGTCCTCTACTCAAAACTTGCTTTTTCCACAGGTGGCATTTGGTGTGTCAACATGACATTAAATGGATGGGAGAAAAAACAAAAATGAAGGGAAGGACAGCAGTTTTGAACTTGCCAGTGGTTTCCAGGCTGCTTATGAGCTCCTGATGACCTCTCTGAAGATGTCAGCCTCACTTATCCAGCCTCATAGTCATAAAAGCTACTTTCTTGAAGCTAATATCTTATCTGTCTGACTTTGTCTACATATCTACCAATCAAACTTCCATGGGGTTCAAACATAGGGAATGAGTCACCTACTAAATGTTGGTGACTCTACAATATTTTTACATATGTTATCTTTTTCATTTTCACATGAGACCCAGTATTTATAGATAAGCTTGATGAAATTATGGGGGTTACATCCTTTGCCAATCCTCAGTATCTGTTCGTGGCAGCAATATGAGTTGAACCTACAAGGCACTAACTACAAAGTCCATAGTGTTTTAATTCTTTGGACCCAACACTTTCAAAATTAAGAAATTTAGGGACCAGTTTCCAAACAGATACTTGGATCCTCTCAGAAGGATAGAATTTTGTTTTGCTCAGCTTTACCTTATTTATCAGTACCTTCATGCAGTATATACTTGCTCATCCTGTTACCTAGTATCACCATGCTCTTGTGCTAGATTTTGAGGGGAATGGAACAAAAACATAGAAAATGATGATGCTCTTTTTTTTCTGTAACTGGTCAATTAGTGTTACAGATCTATTTGAAATATTATCTATTTGGGAAGATGAACCTTAACCAACAGAGAAACCTTGATAACCATCTCAGGCTCTTGCTATTGAAAATATAAATTGGGAGAGTAAAATATAAGCCTTTTTTGACTAAGAAAATTAGGTATATTTCTTATGTATTTACTCTGTGCCAGAAACTGAATTACTAAGCACTTTATGAGCTTTTTCTCAAGCCATCCTTACATGAACTTCAGGGGACATTTTCCATTATATCTTCAATTTAAAGATGAAGAAACTGAGATAGAAAAACACGCATGACCTCAATTCGGAGGATTTCTGCAAAGTGGTAAATAATGGGGACCCAAAGTTGGACTTAATGTGTTGAAGTGAAAAAAGGAAGCAAAACATTCCAAGGAAAATTCATGGAGGCAAGGCATTTCCAAATCCTGGACTACCACAAATAAACTCAGTTCTTTGCCTGCTAACCGTGAAAACGTACTTCTTTTTCTGCAAGAGTTAGGGATCATCTTGGAATTTCATCTAATATTTATAAGATATTTTTTTTATTTTTGTGTGTGTACATCAACTTTTAGGACTACTGTAATGAAGCACCATAGACTTGGTGGCTTGAATAATGGAAATTTGCTGTCTTACATTTCTGAAAGCTAGATGTCCAAAATCAATGTGTCAGGATTGTTCTCACCTGAGAGCTATGAAAGAAAGTCTGTCTAGTTTATTTCGCCCATCTCAGGTAGTTTGCTGGCCACACTTAGTATCTTTTTCATGTAGGAATACCAACAATATCTCTGCTTTCATCCTCATGTGGGGTTCTATGTCCAAACTTCCTCCTTTCATATGAACATTGGTCACATTGGACTCAAAACCTACCCTGCTCCAATCTGACCTCCTCTTATCTAATTATATCTGTAATGATCTTATTTCTAAATGTTGCAGTCTAAGGTAATGGGGTGTTAGCATTTCAACTTATGGACTAGGGGAAAGATACAACTCAATCTGTAATAAGTATTTCAGAAAAGAGGTGTTTTATTTTGTCTGTTTTTTAAATGAAAGCATAGTACCTAAGCAAGAGACATTGTTCCTTGTCTATGGGTACAAAGTACAATAATAGAGAGCCAATAAAATAACATCACATGTTAAGCAAAGTATTTATCATTGTTAATAATTAAAAACAATATGAATAACCTACATTTGTGTAGGATTACATTATTTTAGTCATTATTTTTTATTAAATCATTAACAGTGAATCTGGTTTAATGTTTCTTCTGACAATCAGTTTTACCTCTGGGGATTTGTGGTCTACAATTCTGGAAAACCATGGCATCATACAACATCATACAAATGTTGTACTTGGAGAAGACAATCATGGATCAGCTCTTCACAAAATGCAAAGTGGACATCAGGAAAACACGTCTTTAAGCAGAAAAATCTTTCTGATCTAGGGCTTTATGAAACTGTGTAAATAAATTGGAGAATTGGAATGAGGATTGACCATCCCTTATTTTAAAATCTGAACCTAACTGTCCCCCATAATCCTTTTTTCCTGCTCCTGTCCACGGGAATAGCCACTGACTTCCACACTTTCCTGTGTCAAGGGTGGACATGTACCCAAGTTGTGATATTCACTTTCTCGCCTCTGAGATGGGATTAAAAACAAGATTTTCTTATCAGGTAGTAATTTATACTTAATTGTGATTGATAACATAATGTAGAATTAATACATTATTTTCTTATTGAATATATTATGTCTTTTCAACAGTTTGTATTAGATTGAAAAATACATACACTCCAATTAAATTATATTTAAAAGTAAAAAAAAAATTCAATGCTACAAGTCATGTCTGCTAAGTGCCTAAATTAGAATGTTATGTAAAGTGAGGACAGGGCAGTGTAGGCTTAAACACAAAGAAGGCAGAATAGTTTGGAAAACTAGGTTGCACAGGTAAAAACCGAAGTAGGTAGGAAAGAAGAACAGAGATAGGGGCTGTGGTTGTGTCTCAGTGGTAGAGCACTCACCTAGCAAGTGCGAGGCCCTGAGTTAGATCCTCAGCACCACATAAAAATAAATTAAATAAAGGTATTGTGTCCAACTACAACTAAAAAATAATTTTAAAAGAAAGAAAAACAGAGACAAGGAAGGATATAACTCTTTCCAGTGGGGAAGAGGTTTGGTTTCCCAAAGTTCAATCACTGATACGTACCTTTGTTGGAGCATAAATACATGCCTTTTTGCTCTTAGATATCCAAGGTTCTCCATAATTAATTCCATTAATCTCTGTGATTTCTAGCCCAAAGTTTCCATGGAACATTGCTATTTAGATTAAATTCCTCATTTAACTTTCCAAAAATATTTATTGAATGGCTACTATGTGCTATTCTGTACTAGCTAAAGGAGTTCTGGTAACTTCCATTATCAACTAAACTAATGATCACAGAACCATAGTCTCTTTTGTGAAGATGTGGAAAAGGCTACTTTGGATGCATAGAAAAGAGCAAGCATTTGGTTGCACAAGGAGTACATTCCATCATGTGCTACCAGAGAATGAGAAGTTAAAGTCCACTTGTGTATGATGTGTCGAAATGCATGCCACTGTCATGTATAACTAATTAAAACAAACAAAAATAAGAGTTGAGGTAGAACATCCAAGAAAGCAGCATTTTATTGGAGATTGTGTTTTGTGCTTGGAATGTATGTTTTGCTCTTTTACTTTTAAAAATAAGTTGAATTTGTTCAATGAAAAAGAAAAGAAGGACATTCCAGTCAAAGGGGAATTTCAAAGGATTAAAATATCAGGATGAAGGAAGGACTGCAGATAGATAGCTCCAGTTTGTGCAGGTTCATGGTTATGTGGGGGAAGGGAGTGACTGAAAGGGAGGCCACAGAGGAGAAAATAGCAATGATGTGAGCTCCATCCTGAGACTAAGGGGGTCTTTCTGGTAGTTTAAAAAGTACAATGACATGATCAGATTTCCAGTTTAGGAAGCTTATTTTGGCAGTATGGAAGATCATTTCAAGGTCCAGGCTGGAGGAAATGAGACAAGTTGGGAGGCTGACCCAGTCATCCAGGTGGGAAATGATGCAAGTCTGAACTAAAATAAATGCCAAAAGGAATAGAAAACATGATGGATATGAGGTGATAGGAAAAAGGATCACTAAGACTGGGTGGGTTAAAGAAAACCCACACATGTGTGTGTTAAAGAAAAGGGAGGAATGTTGAATGATGCCTAGAAATCCCACTCAGGTGACTGTCATGACAATTACTAAGACAAAGTCAGCAACTCTCTGCTCTTCCTCCTCCCTTTCAGAACCCCACAGGTCCGGATCTCCACTTGGTGTCCTGCACATACTGTGGATCCTATGGATGAAGAATAATTTGTGGTGGATACTAAGCCAATAGTGGGAAACCATTTCCCCATAGGTGCAGATTTAGGAGTTGCCTGTTAATTCAGGGAATCAGGATTTAACATTGCTTTGCTATCACAACTTTGGAACAAAATGCAGGCATCGTCATCAATATGCCAATTTTTTTAATCTTCTCCTGCAATACGTTTCAGGTATGCTTTTGAGCCCATCGTGAAGAAATGCAATACTGTGTTCAAGATTTAGATATCTGTACTATATGTGTTTAATATTTGTATTGTTTTGTTTTGCATTCTGATGTTTGTTTTGCAGTACTGGGGATTAAACTCAGGGCTTCAGGCATACCAGGCAAGTGTCTATCACTGAACTATATCCTCAGCCCTAAAATATGAATTGTTAAAGGTCTGAAGTTGCTTTTCTTTTCATTTTGTTTTGCTTTCTTGTTTTTATGTTGAACAATATTTGGAAGAAGTTAGAATATATTACATGCTTTCTACTGCTAATCAGTATCTAGAAAAATCTCCTCATGAATACACCAATCCATCTTCCATGAGTGGCACATCCTTAAACTAGTCATGTGTTAGGCTCAGAAGGAACTGTGGAAATAATATGAGGAGGTGAAGCAGGGATAAAAGGAAGCAGGAATCAACATCTACAAAGAAAAAAACAAGTACATAGATTGATTTATTTGTCTATTTATTTTTCATATTTTCCATTGCAATAGAAACAAAAGACATATACACAAAGAATTTTTTCATCAGCCAGAAAGATGCCATTACATCCATAGAAATATACTCTTAATGTCAAAAAAGGGTAAATGAGGGCCACTAGGCCCCCAACCCTCCTTGAACAGAAAGGAACCAAGTCTTTCTATCTCACCTTGTTAAAAAAATTAAAAACAGCAAGCTTTCATTTTTAAAGAATATGAAAGATATAATGCATAATACCTCAATCAAAATGCATTCTTCTTGTTGTGGATGCTTGTTTTGATTGTGTTTATTCATTACAATCCTGAATACCCTCAGCCTACTCGTCTTGTGTAGCCTGAAGAGTGGAAAGCTGCTATTCCTGAAGATATCTGTGGCACCCAGAATGATGAAAAAGAAAAAGTGAAATTCAAGGTATTGAAGTCAAAACTACAAAGAGATATGAAAGAATAGGCAGGCATTAGAAAATTCACTGCCGGGGGTTGAAAGCAAGCAAGAGGGGGACAAAAATCTATTACAACAAAATAATAAAGTCTTTTTTAAAGTTTAAGGGGAAATCTTGTTTTGTGAAAAGATGGCGAGACATGTTCATTGATCTTTTTAAGAGACAACAAAAAATTGGCCGTCAACTGAATAAAAGAAAATGAAGTTCCATTAATACAATCTGTCGAAAGACAACTCGGATGAATTGATCAATGCAGTACAAATCATTTCTAACCTTTCCCCCTATTTGGAGAGGATGTTTTTTCAAGAGAGTAAACAACATACATCATCAACTTCAAGTGCTTTTTAGATGGCTTTTCCTGCAATAATGGAAATGGAGAATTTCTGGAACTAAGCATGTAATGTTTTTTTATTATTATTATTATCAGTCTGAAGAATATCGATACATTTGGAGAGATTTGGACATGATTTTTTTTGTAACTTTCTTGTTGCAGTTTCTCCCTTGATTTGACTGCATTTTAGAAAATATTAATAAATAAGCCATAGTGCTTTATTACTGAGTCTGGGACCCACCCATTCAAGAAGCTAGCTACTTGAAAAATAATCAAGTTCTTCATAGGTCTCTGTACTAAAATTTTGGAAAATCTGCTTTTATTCTCAAAATTTTTGCTTCTCAATTTGAAGGAAGAAAAAAAGAAAAGAAAATAGTTTTGTTGGTGTCTCCTAATCCCTCCTTCCAAATACAAGATAACTTACACACATTCATTCTCTAATTTAAAATAACTTATAGGGCTGGATTACAGCTCAGTCATAGAGCATGCATTTACCATGCCAGAGACCCTGGGTTTGATTTACAGTACCAGAAAAGTAAATTGATAAAATACACAAAATGTGTACTGTGGAGTTTGTAAAATAATTTTCTAGTATCTCATGAAAAATTGTGTTTTTTTTTTAAATTTTAATATATTAGAAGTGATTATGTATAGTTTATTGTAAACTAGAAAGTCCTGATAGCACACTGATAGTATAGATATACTAAAAGAGTGACTACTTCTTTAAGGAATGGATTTCAGAGAATATGGAGTAATATTAAAATTATATTTAGAGAATGCAAACTTATTTTTAAAACTATGTATTTATTTAAAAGTTTTTCAGGCCAGGAGTTAGTTGAAGTAGTGCTTCCTATATTTCCAAAACAAAATACTAATAACGATGTTGTTTCAGGATGTAGAACTTCATATAGACTCTAAAAATCTATGAAATGTAACTTTTAGTTCTGTTTTCTAAATTTGTTGGGTTTGTTTTTTTAATGGAGGATCCATTCAGGTTCATATTCAACACACAGATATTTATTCTCAAAGAGGCATTGCCTCACCTGAAACCCCAGACAGAATTATCAAAATGAACATTACCATGAATATAAACCCAGGGTATAGGGAGAGGAGCAAAAAAAGATGGTCTTGGGACCTTAGTGGGTGACATCAACTGTGATATTGCTCTTCAGGCCCGAATAAAGTTCCTATTTAAGGTAGCACTCACAGTACCAAGAGGGGAGCAGGCACACTTCACAGATGTGTTAATGAAGTCAGCATTTTCAATATCTTAAATAAGAATTGCTCTGGAGTTTGAATTGCCCCCTTCCAAGGAGAAAGGCATCTGACTTCATTGCTTTCCACCCTAGGTCTGGCAGGAAATCATGGCAGATGGAGTGGCAGAGAAAAGTACCTCAGGAAATGACAGCCAAGAAGCAGAAATAACCCTTCTCACTAGGGACAAAAACCCCAAACTGTATGTCTCTTGTGACCTACCTCCTCAGGCACACCCTAACTGCCTATAGTGACCACCTGTAGGAGAAAAATCTCTTAGCTCTACAGTTACCTGAAGATCAGTGAATGAAGGGGATGGATCATTTGTTCTGTGAGTAAATTTCTAAAGTGCATTTCACAACTTGCTAAATGCTTCCATACTACATTTCTTTTTCCTTCTCTTTTTCCTATCTTTTCTTTTTATCTATCTCCTTCTCTTTCTTCTTATTTTGTTGCTTTGGTAAGATAATATGAGAAAAATAGTTTCCAAGAGATGTAAGTTTATTAAAAACTAAGAGAAAACATTATTATGGTTTGGATATGAGGTGTCCCCCAAAAGCTCATGTGTGAGACAATGCAAGATTGTGAGAGTTGTAACCTGATCAGTGGATATGGATTAACTGGGTGGTCACTGTAGGCAGATAGGGTGTGCCTGAGGAGGTAGGTCACAGGAGGCATACAGTTTGAGTCTTTTGTCCCTTGTGAGAAAGGTTATTTCTGCTTTCTGGCTGTCATGTCCTGAGGTGCTTTTCTCTGCCACCCCTTCTGCCATGATTTTCTGCCAGATCTGGGGTCCAAAGCAATGATATCAGGTATCTAAGTACTGAGACCTCTGATACCATTAGGCAAAATAAACTTTTTCTCCTCCTTCCTTGTTCTTGTCAGTTCTTTTGGTCACAGCAATTAAAATGCTAACTACAAAAAGCATGATTTTCAATTTTTTTTTTTTTTAGAATTGCCAGGAATACTAAGACATTTTCTCAGTCTGATCTTTTGAAGATTCTAGGCCAAGACAAGAAATTTGGGCAGGGTTTTAGTTTATGGCTTTTTTTTTTTTAATTTTGTGGCAGAAAAACCTTTAGAAATTAAATTCCAGATGTCCTAGCATATCAAAACCCCAGAAGAATTACAATCTTCTTGTCCTTTATGAAAGTGTTTTACACCTAGAAAAAGATCAAGAATTCTTCTATCCCTCTTGGTTCAGGAAGGTGAAAATTACTAGTCATTTTAATTTTTTCTATACTATTGAGAGTATTATGCCAAACACACTTTAAGCGTTTAGTAAATGAATCAGAAAAAGCAGTGTGATGGGATAAATATTAAAGTAAGGTATTTCCTGGTTTTCTTCTTCTTTTTTTTTCACTGTAGACTATGGAATAAAATTCTCTCCTCACTAGCATCTGGATCCTGGTTAACAGGCCACAATTCATGTTCTGCCTGTCAGAGCATTTCTCCCCTTCTCTGTCCACCTTGATGTGGGACTATATGACAGCATCCTAAAGGCATTTCCGACAAGACAAAACTCAATATATCCTCATCTTGTTGCTTACCTGGGAAGCACACACACTCCTACTTATACTATTTTTAGATTTTGTTATAAAATCTAATAAAACATTTTTAGTCACAAATAGATGCAGGAGGATTTCTATAATTTATTCCACTTCCTTTTATTTATTTATTGAATTTGGAGGGGCTAGGTTACCAGATTTATGTATCTGTCATATCTCAGGTAAATTTGTAGTACTCATGATAAAAATGTGTGACTAGAAACATGACTCTGGAAAATTCAAATTCAATGACTGTTTGTTTTATAAAGCTAAGGAGGATTTACATGGAGAATAACCTAAGCCTAGAAAGTTCTGAGGAGAAATGAGGAATTATTCTATGTTGAATGTCTGCATTGTAAGCATTTGATCCAAGGCACTGTGGCAGGCACTGAATATTAGTGCAACATTTAATCTCACACCACTCCTGTGAATTAGACTTGATCCCTATTTTAAAGATAAGCCAATTGAGTCTCATTGAAATTAAATAATTTATGCAAGCAGTGAGGAAATAGTGGGACCCATGTTTGGGAGTTGAGAACTATGATAGTGTGTATTCAATTGTGTTCATGAATATATGTGAGTGTGGTTTAACATAAATGTATAAATATCCACATATCCATATAAACACACAGAGAGAATATGTACATATATAAAACACACATAAACTTATATATGTATATAATGTTCAAGAATATAGATTAATGTCTACAATATATATATATATATATATATATATATATATATATATATATATATGTAAGGGGAAAAAGAGAGGTGTGTGTATGCATATTTTATATATACTATATAGACACATATATATGTGTATACATACTTACAGTTTACTCTAGAACAACATGAGTCCACTTATATAGAGGTTTTCTTTTTTGAGATTTGCATAGGGGAACCACATAGCCTAGAAATAGAGAAAAAAATATATAACAAAAACTTAGGTAAATCACAAAGGCTTAAAATAGATACAAATAATAGTATGTTTTATAATTTGCTACCATATATAATATACAAATCTATTAAAATTGCTAAATTATTTCAAAAAATTTATCTAAACATACACACAGACTCTTCATGGTATCTGTTAGTGTTTATAAATTAGGTGTCCGCCAAAAGCTCATGTGTTAGACAATGCAAGATGGTGAAAGAATTGGTTTATGAGAGCCTTAACCTAATCAGTGTATTAATTCAGTTGACTGGATTAAGTAGGTGGTAACTATAAGCAAGTAGGGTGTGGCTAGAAGAGGTATGTCATTGGGGTCATGCCTTTGAGGTATATATTTTGTCCCCAGTTATTAGAACAGCCTCTCTTTGCTTCTTGGTGGCCATTTTCTGAGATGTTTTCCTTCTTTACACCTTTCTACCCGAGTGGTCTGTGGCAAGTTAGACCCAGAGCAATGGAGTTGGCTGTCTATAGACTGAAACCGCTGAAACTGTGAGCCCTAAATAAACTTTCCTCCTCTAAAATCAGACTAACAGAGTACCATTTACCACTTGCTCTGCTATAGCATACCAATCTCTGATAAAGAAATATAAATATAGAATGACAATATGACCACTCTATAGTTATTAAATTTGGAATTTTTACCAAACATTGAAATTATTTTAAGTACATTCACACAGCACTTTAAAAATATGTTCCGTCAAACATTGGGGAACTTGCCCTTTGTGAGACACAAAGGCATAAACTTCTGTGTGTGTGTGTGTGTGTGTGTGTTTGTGTGTGTATTATCCAAAGTGAAATACAGAATTAAACAATCGCCATGCAAACCTCAACCAAAAAAAGACAATGGTAAAAAAATATATATTATATGACTTTTATAAATGTGTAAGATTTCCCCAGAATTTTCACTAGAAGTTTGGAAAGTTTTTTCCTAACAAACACACTATATAGATGTCATTATGCTAAGTATGCTACCAGTTCAGTTGTCTGGGAAGCAATAGACAGCATGTTTTCAACAAGAAAAAAAAATATTTTCTCACAGTTTTAGAGACTGGAAGTCCAAAGTGAGGATGCCACAAAATTTAAGTTTAGTGAGGGTTCTTTTCCAGGTTTGCAGGTGGCTGCTTATTCACTCTGTGCTCATGTGAGTTTTCTTCAGTCAATTCCAGTGGAGACAAGAAGAGCTCTGCGCGCCCCCCTCTCTCTTCCTCCTCTTAAGAGAACTCTATTTCTTTCAGATCAAGACTTCACCCTTATGATCTCATTTAACCTTAATTGCCTCCTAAAATTCCCCCATATAAAGTTTGTTGGGGTTTGCAGTTTTCAACCATAAGAATTTTGCAGGGACACAATTCAATCCATAGCATTCTACCCCCAGCTTTTCTAAAATCCTACCTTTCTCACATGCAAAATATATTCATTTTATTCCAACAGCCCCCGAAATCTTAATTCATTTTAGTGTCAACTTTAAAGTTCAATGTCTCTTCTAAATATTTAAATCAGATACAGGTGAGTCTGCAGCTACCATTCATTCTTAATGTAAAACTCCTCTCCAGCTCTGAATCATGAAACCTGACAAATTATGTGCTTCCAAACTACAATGGTAGGACAAGTACAGAAATATACTCTCATTCCAAAAGGGAGAAATTGAAAGCAAGAATGGGGTGATGGATCTGAACCAAGTAAAAAATCTAGCAAGGAAAATTCTATTTGTTCTAAAATCTCAAGAGCAACACTCAATGGTTTGAAACTGTTTCCTCCAGACTTACTGATGTAGGAGTATCACCCCCGCAAGTCTAGGCATAGATCCTGTTTCTAAAGTTCTGAGAAACCACACTCCCACAGTTCATCAGTATAGATCTCCCAAAGCTTTTGACAGAGGATGTCAGGGCTGTTGAATCAATGTGGAAGCCCTCATGATCGCTCATTCGCCTTTGGTAACTTTTCTTCCTCTTCCTGAATAAGGGAATGTGTTTGCACCCAAATAACTTTATCTTCCAATACTGTGGAATCCAAGAACCCACAAGCCATCTTTCAATTCATTCTATCTTCACCCCCTCTAGTTTAAACTGATAGTGTTGGTGTTCTTTAATTGGGGATTAGTCATACTTTTGATATTCAGAACATTGTTTTTTGTTTATGTAAATCTAAATAGGCTGAGACTTTTTTAAGCTTTCAAGTTCTGGTTGTATTATTATTATATGACAATTTCTTCTCTTATCTTTCCTTTCACATTTTACCATAAGCCGTCAGGAGGAAACAAGTTACCTTTCAAGATATTTTCTTAGAAATCTCCTCAGCTAAATATCTCACTTTATCACTCACAACTTCTGCTTTCCATAAACACTACAACATTTTTCTTCCAAGATATACACTGATTTATAATAAAAATCTCCTATTCTCTAGTTTCTAATAATGTGTTTGCCATTTCCATCTGAGATGTCACCAGAATCCCCTACAACATCCACATTTATATTATGTGCCTCAAAACTTTTGAGGCCTACACCCTTTTTCAAAACCATATTCACATGTTTGGGTACTTGTTGCAGCAGAAATCCTCTTTTTGGCATCAAAACATGTATTCATCAGGGTTCTTGAGAGAAGCAGAGTAGCAGAAGCAATAGATAATAGATAACAACATAGATAGAAAGATTTATTTTACAAAATTAGTTTGTGCAAATGTGGAGGCTAGGAAATTTTAAGATCTATAGATGGCACATTATAGAGCCTATAGTGTAAGTTTCAGTCCAAAAACTGCCACACTTGTCACCTAAGAAGAGCTACGTTTTAGTTCAAGTCCAAAAACTGGAGAAGACCAATCTCCCAGTTCCAAACTGTCAGGCAGGAACTCCTCTCTTTTTGGAAAAGAATGATTAGCCTTTTCGTTCTATGAAGACCATGAACTGATGGGGTGGGAGACACCCAATTAGGGAAGGAAACTGGTTTCACTCAATCTATTGTAAATTCACCCAAACACAAATATCTGGGCTTCACATTGCCCAGTCAAATTGATGCATAAAATTAGCCATCATACTACTCCAAAGTGAGAGATGATCAAAGTAAATAATTGATTATCGAGATATTGGTTGGTCTCCTTCAGGGATGGTTCTGTGATGGGAACATGGTCTGGATCTCTTTGCAGGGGAAGCAGCTATCAGACATGGCATAGACAGCTATCAGACAAGTGCAAGCTCACACAGTTTGGGCAATGGTTAGTATCCATTCCTGCCCCCATAGCTACCCCACCCATAAGTAAGGACTCCAACTGGAAGCTCATGTGATACATCAGAACTCTGAAATTCAATATCAACTAGGACCCATATTCAGTTCTATTCATAATAAAGCAAGTGCTAAATTCTCTTGTGACTTTTCCTCCATCTCATCATTTTTTAATAGTATGAATTGTATTTCCATATCAGCAATATGTGGCTTAATTTCCATACATTTGGGAATTTTCAAAATATTTTTCTGTTACTTATTTCAGCTTTTATCCTCTTTATTTTTAATTGACACACAGTATTTATACACATATAAGTGGTACAGTGTGATATTTCACTACATGTATTCATTGTGTAATGATTAAAGTAGGGTATTCAGTATATGCATCATTTCAAACATTTGTCATTTATTTGTGATTAGAACTTTCAAAAATCATCTTTCATAGTCATTTTTGAAATATACAATATAATATCATTAACTGTAGTTACTTAAGTGTACAAAAGAACAACAGAAATTATTCTTCCTATCTAAAAGTAATTTTCTACATGTTGACCAACATTTTCCCATCCTCCCATCAGCTTATATCCACTTTTAATTGTGGGCTGAATACATAATTTTGTGTTACTCTAATGTCTTTTAAAATGTGTTTGTGTTTTATCACATGCCATATGGTCCATGTATACTTGAGAAGAATGTATACACTGCACTTGATGGGTGCTTTGTGGTACAGTTTTTGTGAGGACTTTATGTTTAAGGGTCCTTCAAAACTTATTTTTTCCATTTAGATCTTCTGTTGTATTGTCCATTCATTGTTCAAAGTGTAGTACTAAAGTCTCCAAATAACATATATACATACATGTTATATGTGTGTGTGTGTGTATACACAGACACACACATAATCCCTGGTACAAAAAAAAAGCCAAAGGGAATTGTACTATTCTGAATGCAGTAAGAAAACCTAACCATAACCTTAACCCTAACCCTAACCTAAATCTATCTATCTTTCCCTTCAGTTCTATTAGGATTGCTTCAGATATTTCAGAAGTCTGTATTAGATATGTGTATGTTTATAGCTGTGTATTTCTGGTAGATTAATCCTTTGATCATTATAAAATGTCCTTTATCACTAGTAATATTTTGTCTATCAATATTGTCCTTTTATGATATTTGCATAAACATTCCAGTCCTTTTGTGTTTAGAGTTTGCAGGTTGTTTCAGGTTCTATATATTTTAATGTAAAGTTTGTCTCCTGTAACCAAACTGTAACATGCTGGCTTTTGTATGGAATGTTTAATCCATTCACATTTAATGTTATTGACATGGTTGTATTAATTTATGATATTTTGCTTTTTGTTTTCCATGTGCCTCACATATTTATTCCCTCTGATCCTCTCTTTTGCCTTCTCTTATATTAAAGGTATGTTTTCTAATGTAACATTGAACTATTTGAATAATTTAAAACATGTCTGTCATCTCAGTGGTTGATACAGTGATTACAATATTTATCTCAATTCATCATAATTACTCCATATTCATCTTGACTTAGTCCTAGTGAAAAATCAAATGTTACTTCTCTATAACTCAGTTATGCACCCCACTTTTGGCACTTGTTATATAGATTAATTAAATATTATATATAAACTGATAAAATCGTTAAAGTAAATTACCATTGTTAAAGAAATTGAGAGAATAAAAGAGAAATGTATATACTTATAGGTTTTGGTATATTCATTTTTTTTATTTACCCTTGATGGTTTTCTTCATTTATCCTTACCTATTTGAGTCAGCATCTGGTGCTGTTTCCTCACTCTGATAAAGCTTTTTTCCAACTAACTTCTTCTGTGCTCTTATTGTCAAATATATTACATATATGTTATAGGCTCAATAAATATAATCATTTAAATGCTTTTACTAACTGCTTTCTTAATTAGTTAAGAAAAGGAAAGAGAAGAAATAGGCAATTATCCTGTCTTTTGTAATTGCCTACATAATTACATTTTGAAAGCTTTGTTTTTACCTGTCTGGATTTGAATTACTGACTGGTGTAACTTGCTTTCAATCTGAAAGAATTCCTTTCTTATTTCTACTAAAGCAATTCTAGTCGTAACAATTATTTTGGGTTTTGTTTTGTTTAGAAGGCATTTACTTACCTGCATTTTAAAGGTAGTTTTATTGGATATATGATACTTAGTTGACAGTAATATTTTACATTTAGCACTTTGAATACCTCACCCTACTGCCTTCTGACCTCCATTGTTTCTGATGTGAAGTCAGCTGTTATTCTTAGTGGGATCCCCTGGTAAATCAATTACTTTTTTCTTAATGCTTTCAGAATAATATATTTCCCTTTGGAGTTTTTGTTTGCTTGTTTGTTTGTTTATTTATTTGTTTTTGTATCAGGGATTGAGCCCAGGGGCACTTTACCCCCAGCCACATCCCTAGCCCTTTTAGTATTTTGTTTAGAGAGAGGGTCTCACCAAGTTGCTTAGGGCTTTGATAAATTGCTGAGGCAGCCTTTGAAATCACAATCCTCCTGCCTCAGCTCCCTGAGCAGCTAGGATTACAGATGGCACCTGCATGCCTTTGGTTTTAACATTTTGACTAAAGTATGTCTGGGTGTTGACAGATCTCTTTACATTTATCTCACTTCAAAGTTATTGACTGAGCTTCTTGGATATTAAATAATATCTACCAAATATTGTAAGGGTTCAGTCATTATTTCTTTAATTATTTTGTCTCTATTTCTCATATTTATGGTATCTTCATTTTTTTAATGCATTTACTATTATCCCACATTTTTCTGAGATTCTGTGAAATTTCTTTCCTTTGTTTTCTTTATTTTTCAAATTGCATGAAATTATTGTACCTATCTCTAAGTTTTCTGATTCTTTCTTCTGTCTCATATCCATTAGTAATCCTTGTAAGCATATTGTTAAGTTTGATTGTTGTTAATTCCAGAATTTCCCCTCTATTCTTTTTCAATAATCAATTTATCTTCATTGAAATACACTTTTCTATAAGGCTAATACTTTATCATTATACTTTTAATTATGGAGACATGGCCTCTTTGAATCTTTGACTACATTTGTAAAATATTTCTCTAAGTTATTGATCTTCTAATTTCACCATCTGAACTTTTTTAAAGTGATTTTCATTATCCACTTTCTTTTGTGTAACATTCTCATTTTTCTTTGTAGGACTTACTGTTGTTAAAAGCTGAATATTTTCAATTGATATGCTTTAGCATATGCTTTTACATGAATTCCTTTCACACACATATGCCAAGTTTATTATTTTTGTTTGTTCAGTAATTCATTTAAATTTGTTTACTGATTTTATTAAACTAATTCTTTTTTTAAAATATTTTTTGGCACTAGGGATTGAACTCAGGAGCATTCCATCAATGAACCACATCCCCAGCCCTATTGTGTATTTTTTTTTTTTAATTTAGATACAGGGTCTCACTGAGTTGCTTAGTGCCACACTTTTGCTGAGGCTGGCTTTGAATTTCTGATCCTCCTGTTTCAGCCTCCTGAGCCACTGGGATTTCAGGTGTGTACCACTGAACCCAGTTAATTCTACCAATTCTATTTTCCTGTAGCATGATAGTCCTGCTCACATTTTAACCCTTTTCTTGATCTTGCCGCCCAACTATGTTTTCTGTGCCTCTTCATTTTGTTTTTAAATTTTTATTGTTGGTTGTTCAAAATATTGCATAGTTCTTGATATATCATATTTCACTCTTTGATTCAAGTGGGTTATGAACTCCCATTTTTACCCCGTATACAGATTGCAGAATCACATCAGTTACACATCCATTGATTTACATATTGCCATACTAGTGTCTGTTGTATTCTGCTGCCTTTCCTATC
>NW_026000196.1:15076984-15088340 GCF_001458135.2 Marmota marmota marmota
ATATATATATATATATATATATATATATATATATATATACATACATATATTACATTTATCAAAATTTCTATTATCTTTATCTGAAAGGTTCTGTGGTTTAAGTGTGTTTACTTTTATTTCTATTTAGTTTAATGGGCCAGTCGTTCTTGGTGCTTCAGTGGATGTCCATAGGATTACTAAGTATATAAGCAAATTATTTTCACAGAGCAAGGTTCTTTTTATTTAAGGGACGGGGAATCTCTTTCTACACTATAAATATTTTGTTTTAATATATTTAGACATTGATTTAAATTTTAAAAAATCTTACATAATTACCAAGCAATAGGAATTATAGTCATGTTTCTGACTCTAATAGGAATTTTTCAAAATTTTCCCAATTTAAGTAAGTAGCATTGCCTGACATTTTTATGCTTTTGTGTTAAAAAAGCCATTTTTTTGCTTATGTTTTCCTTTTTTGGCAGTGCTGGGGACCAAACCCAAGCCTTCACTATGCTAAGCATGCCCTCTACAACTGAGCTACTCCTCTAGCCTGTCAATGTTTTGTTTTTAGTTGTCTTTAAATAAAAGTGTTACTTGTTTATTATTTCATTTGGTTTTCTGGATTTTTATTAATTTTTATTATAAATTGGTAATAAACTCTATGGGATTTTGGCCTCTGTTGAGGTTCTCATTGCTTTTGTTTGTTCTTTAGGTATGTATGAGTGGTAATATGAAGCCTTTTACCTATTCACCACACTGTTTGAGAGTGGAGAATGACCAACCACTTGAAGATATTATTACTTAATGGCTTTGGTGTTAAGAATCAGTGTGAATAGCCTAGCTCTGCCTCTTGTTAGTTTTTAGGCCTGTATCACTGATTGCCTTTTACTGAGAACACTAATGGATCTAACTATCAATGTCTGCAAGGATAATGTAAGGCAAGGCATCCCAGCCCAATTCCTGTTACATAACAAGAGCCCATAAATAATGTAACAATCATACTTATTAGAAATAGTAGTAGAATTAGCAATTTTTTTAGAATTTTTATACTTTATTCCTATCAGATGCAAAGATCATAGTTTTATTTCTTTGTGTCATTTCCCTCAGGTTTTGACAGCAGAATTGTGCTAGCTTCAGAAATAGGATTTGTGGCATTTTAATTTTTCCATGTATAGTAAATGTAATTCATATAATATGGAAATTTTATATTCTTCCAACAAGTTGAAATAAGTCACTGAAGAATTATATAATCTAGAACTTATTTTCAGGTAAAAATTTTAAGGTGTTTTTTTTAAAGTTTGTATGCTTCTTGATCTTTTTGGGTTAGTCTACATTTTTTAAATCACTGATTAACTTTTTAGTTCCCAGAATATCTGCATTGCAGACTTTTTCAATCAGTTTTGCTTATCTGTGTTTTAGGTCTGTCCCATCATTAGCTTTATATTTTGAAAACCAAACTGACATATTCGTCAATGGCTTGTATTTCTGTACTTATTTTGATTATATGTGCTTTTCTTTTTATTTTCCTCCTTATCCTCAGACTATTTTCTTTAAAACTTTTGTATTTCTGATATTCTTTTAATTAAAAAATTGAAACATTTGCTGCTATGATTTACCTATGAGTGTGGCTTTGGTCATATCCCAGAATTGTATTTTTCTAAATCCTTCTGGCTATGCAGCTGGTTTAAGACAACTTCTTGATGACAATTTTGAAGACAAATCATATCGGACATGGCAACAGAGCTACCACTGAAAAGATTGTTGTTGGTCCTGGCAACACCCAGAAGAGCCATAGATCATTGACAGTTTACCCTATAAGGAGAAAATTTATGGATTTGAAGATTTAAATTTACCATTAGAATTTTTGTTTCCCTCTTTTCTGTCTATGTCTCTTCTTATTCAGGACTTATTAAATGTTGTGACAGGGCTACAGAACTGAAAGACACTGTTCCTTTGACCTTAAGCAGCTCACAATCTAACAGAAGAAATATATAAGGAAAGACTTTGTGATGGTGTGTATACTCACTGAGTGTATTAGCTTCCTGTTGCTGCTATAACAAATGACCACAGTTTCACTGGCTTAAAACACAAATTTATAATCTTAGCGATTTGGAGGTCAGAACTCTAGAATGGGTCTCACCAGCTAAAATTAAGATGTCAGGGCTGCATTCCTTTCTCAAAGCTCTAAGAGACATTTTTTTTTTTCCAGTTTTCAGAAGTTGTTATCCATTCATCTTCAAATACGCATGGTGTGTCAAACCGTTATGATGATATCGTTCAGAGGCCTGACTTTACCTCCAACCTGAAAGGACTCTGATTACCTTGTGCCCACCCATTTCCATGATATTCGTCTTAAAAAAATGTGTTGATTAGCACCTTTAATTTCATCTCCCACATTAATTTGTATGGTCCAATAACAACCTATTCACAGGTCACAGATATTGGAAGTGGGATTAATTTGGAGCAGGTAGGAAAGGGGCATTATTCCACCAGCAGGTAAAGTCAAGCCTTCAGTAAAAGGATGTTGAGCATAAGAAAGAATACACACAAAGATTTTGTGTGAATTAAGTCTACAAATAAGCAGGAGGTTATGAGGTTAATAAGGCACAAAAGAGTATTTCAAACAGAGAGAACAGTATGCACAAAGAAGTGAAGTGGGAATGTCAAGTCTGGGCTACTTGACGTACTGCTAAATGATTTTACAGCTCTGAAATGACACTTTTCTTGTAGCAAGTTTCTCCCGAAGTCTGGTTGTGAACACATAGATTTATCCTTGATACTGCTTTGGGTCTTCTGTTTCATTCCATTCCCCTGATTTCCTCCAGATGGGAAGTTCTCAATTAGTGTTACAGGAGGACAAGCCCTGGGATCTCACGTCATGGAAAAAAGGCCATATAAGAAAAGGCTGATGATTGCATTTACGTGCAGACCTTCGGGAGTTTCTGTCAATTCAATGGTGGCTAGAGTGTGTATATTCTTGTCATAGGCACACACTTTGCAAAGGCAGTGATGACAGAAAATAACAAGTACAGAAGGAAGTCACAGAGGTGGCAAGAAGGCACAATCATATACACACGCAGGAGTCCATACAGATACTTAGGGAGGAGCTATGACAAAGCACTACATAATCCACAGAAATATTCTCAAATCTAGGCAACACCCTAGGTTTCACTTACCAGGGTTCAGAAACTCTCATTTATATGTGAACTCCACCGTGCACGTAAACTTCAACCATGACCTTATGGTTCTCATCAGTATCCATTCTCTAAGAAATTCTGAGAATGAAGTGCTAAGAATAAATGTAGTAACTATCTGAAAATTTGATGAAACAAGAATTTTTTTATTATTTTTTGCATCAGAAATAATGGGGTAAAAAGCAAAATTTCTGGGTCACATTTTTACACCCAAAAAAGTCGGCAAAATGGTATAGGGAAGATGAAGACTGGTCTCTGGGCAGTGAGCCTTCTGGTTATCTCAAACTAGACCTGAGGAATTGCTTCCTATTTTCCTCTGGTCATGAATTTTCTTAATAAATTGAGACTAAACTTATCTTGTACTTGAATTTTAATGACTACTTATCACCTCCCTTCAGCCTTTGGAACTATTCTCCCTTTTTAACAGTGACCAAATCCAAAGTATCTGTCGTGTGGTGACTTTATTTGTTCTCCATCATTATTCCAGCCCCTCTAATGGAGCCAGCAATAACCCCTCCTTAGTTTTACTCTGAAGTCCTCTTTCTGGCTCAACTCAGAACCAAAGATCCCAAATAGAACGAAAATTCCTGTCATTTATCTGATATCCTACTATATCCCCCTGGGTTTTGTAATAAATCCCAACAATGAGTTTTATCGACATTGTGTTTTTTAATGATAAAAACACTTTTGCCCATGCTAATGTTATATCACTGCATAAAATAATCCAAAAGACATAAATTTGACAAGTATCAATTTCTTTTGCAAAACATCCATACAAAGATATTTAGGGGAAAAAAACTCATATAACTAATTTATTTCTCCTTTCCCTCTCTCTAGTCTTTCTTTCCTTCTTTCTTTCTTTTATCTCCATTGTGAAGAGGCTCTTTTGCTCGAGATGATATAGTAAGACTGAGGATCTACACAGTTGACAGGATACAGAACATTACAGTCAGGGTTTTGTTCTTTGAATTTTTTATGATGCAGAAGGTAGATAATGAGAAAAGCAAAAAAAAAAATAAAGAGATGAATGAAGTCAAGGGAATTACATAGCACTGTAGCCATAATGTAGATTTTATTTGGGTGAAGGCATGGAGAAAAAGAAATCATAAAGGAAGGTGAAGGGTCAAGGAAAAGAATTTTGTGATAACTGGAAAAAGTAGAGCTAGAGTGACTCTGGGGTCTGAGAGCATGAATAAATGAAGAGTGGGGAGTTTTAAAAGTATTTCCAAATATACTGTATTCAGATCTCCTGTGAGTAAAATAAACAGGCTGTCCTGGTATACTTTGCATTTAGCATATAATACAGCACTGACATTATTAGATCTATGAATGCTTTGAAATTATAACTAATATAGAAGTAAATGGTCATTCTGCAATGTACTGGTTTTGTTTTATAAATTCTTTCTGAACAAATAATCATTTTATTACCATTAATTTCTTGAAATATTTTTAGGAGCTAACTTCATTTATTTTTAACATAATACTTATAATACTTCTATATAATACATAGTACTTATAATACTTATGATCCTTATCTCATGTACATAATATGTACAACGTATTTACTGAGTTTCATCCTCCCACAAACTTGAACCTGTGGAGTTGTGTAAGACATTGTGGTCTCAGGATCAAGAAATAGGAAAATTTAATCTTTAATTTAACTCAATTTGTAAGATGATATGGTCTCAATTTTACTTAAGATAACTTTTGGAAAAAAGTACTTTGTTTTGGCCCATGGTGGATAATGTATGTCTCAGCACACTTCTTAAGAGACTACAGTATTAAAATCCAAATTCCTCAGTATTATTTTTTCTACTGTTTCTTTGAAAACATTAAACAAAAACCCTGGTTTCAACACCACCATCCACTGTGTTTCTCTTCCATTTTTTTTTTTTTTGGTCCTAAATTCTCAGTTCCCTTTTTAATATAATTTTTAACCTTTATTTTATTTTATTTGTTTGTTTGCTTATTTATTTATTTATTTTCATGTGGTACTGAGGATCAAACTCATTGCCTCTCATGTGCTAGGCGAGCTCCCTTCCGCTGAGCCACAACCCCAGCCCTCAGTTCCCTTTTTTAATTAGAGCCAATAAGGAGGGATATAGGATTGGAGTTCTTCCTGGTAAAGGCAATGTGTACAAATGCAAACCCCCACACACTGGATTAATAGTGCCTTGTATTTCCCTAACTCAGGTGATAGAGATTTCTCCCACTATGCTACTTCTTCCTCCTCTGGGTGAGAAGAACCCACTCTTCATCTTAGGAAATCTATTTCTTCTCTGCTTTAAAGATAGAGATAATCTCAATCTAGATGGGACTCAGAGAGTAGGCAAGCTTGCCTTCACAGGATAGCTTTGCACAGAAAAGTGACACACCGCCCTCTTCCCGGGAAGAGGGGTAGAGAGCACATCCATGGGAACAAATGTTCCTTTCAAAGGTGAAAAGGTCTGGCAGAAAGAGAAAGTGGGGGATATTGAAAATAATGTATTTTTCCTTCCCTGCCAATCATGTAGCCCTGACATTTCTTGCCCATTGCATCAATGGCATTAATTGTTTCAGGAGCAAGGCAAATGCCACGTAGTACAAAGAAGTCATTGCTCAGCTTGAATTTCAAACTAACTTTTTTTTTTTCAGGCCAATGGTCTTAAAGGCCTAGCTTTGTTGAACTAATCAAAGATTTCTAAATTCCAAAAATGTCCTTCTATATAGCCCTAGCAAAGCTTGGGAGTCTGATCACAGAGATTTACTGTAAATCATTGAACTCTAAGAAAAGTCCTAATAAACAAGACAGGAAAGTTCGCTGGGATTGGGAGAATCTTGGAGTATTATAGAGGCACAAGTCTATAGCCATATGTTTTTTTGAGTTCTTTCATGGAACAGGAATCTCATGTCTACCAAAGTAGATCCAGAGTTTGAGGAAGCAAATAAATAGACAGCCCAGTTATAACAATGAGTTGGCTGAAACTGAAATGGCAGGAAATTCATCTTCAATTTGGAGCTTAGCACTCTTTACAAAAGAATAGAAAATGCCATTGGGGAGTTTAGGAAGAAAGAGCCTGGTAGAGTACCACTAGCTCCCCACTGCCTGTTCTTCTCTAGGAAATAGTGTGATGTGGCTGGAGCATGGGTGATAGATAAGGTTAGGCAAAATGAGTTTAGAAAAGTAATTATCAATCCCCAAAGTTTATCAGCCCATTCTCTCTTTCTAGGTGGTCTTTTCCAACCTCGCTACTTTAAGTATCATCTATTTATTTACAGAGGACAACCAACTTCATATCTCCAAGTCAGTACTTAAGATTCAAAGTCATGTATATAAAATTTCCTACTTGACATCTCAACCAGGATATGTCATTAGCATCTCATAGTTAATATGTCTTAAGATTAAATTTTTTATTTCTCTGTAAAATAATTTTCTATCACAGGCTTAGTCATATCCAAAAAGGACACTAATAACCCCAGGTCCTTCTGCCAAAATCCTTAGAGCCTTTCTTGGCTCCTCCTCTTCATTGTTTCCTCACATCCTATCCATCAGCAATCCCCCTAACTTACTCATTGCAAGTCAAGCCAACCTTGGGGAGATCCTAAACTAGAAGATGAAGAACAAAACAATGCAGTGAAAGCGTGTGTCTTAAGACTTGATGAGGATGGTAGAGGGTGGGGGACAGAAAGGAGCCTAAGGTATTAGAGGCCAGAGTGGATACAAGAATCACAGGTAAATGCAAGAGGAGAAACTGCCTTCAGGCATGTTGCATGTGAAGAATTTGAATGACACCCAGACATAGATATTTGTCAGGCAGTCAGACAGCCATGCCTGAGGCTAAGAGGGAAGTTAGGTCTAAAAATGCAGATCTTTACAACTCTTGCAGCTTAAGTGATGTAAATAGTTCCGTGTAACAGAACCTGGGAAATAAATTTCTGGCCCCAACCCCTGGTGATTTTTATTCAGCAGGTAAGAGAGGTGGCCAGAAATGATCATGCTAAGAGTCCCCTGAGGAACTTCAATGTGCACACAGTTTTAGAAAACAATGGATTGGACCACTTTGGGGACAGTGTATAGGAAAAGGCAAATGGAAAAAACTGATCTTCTAGGACCCAGCATTAAGAGCAAATCGGGATGAACAAGCCCAGGAAGAAGACTCTAAAGGAATGATGGGGCAGATTGATGGGGGAGTCACAGAGGAAGTGTCAGAGAATGGGCCTCCTCATCCCCTTTTGTACCATGATTCATTGATATATTATCATTTTCCCAGTACTATTTTCTCAAAGCCAAGAATGTTCCTTCTCTATAGATTACTTCTCTATACACTACTGTTTTATATGGTATTCTATTGAGTGAGAAAAAAATCATTTTATTAAAAGGAGCAATTTGTTACTGCTCTAAATGATCTTTTATAGTTTCTGAAACAAAGTGTCTTCTTGATAAAGCAGGTTTGAGAGTGAGTTATTAGGCTACTGTAAGTCCTTGCCAGTGAACAAAGACATAAAGCATAAGGTGCCTAAGTCTTCTAATGCCAAAGAGCCAGGGACTGTTTGCTAATTAGTATACTACTGTTAGCACTTTTCACCATTTTTATCCCCCTTTGAAAGATTTCTTCTTGGAAAAAAAAAATAAATTACTTGTTAAAAAAAAAAGAAAAACTTGTTGAGACTCAAAAATGAAGTAGATACCTTTGTGTAGGCAGAGTTTACACAGTGCCATGCTGAGATTGTTATCTTCCCCTGGACCTTTGTCTCCTGCAAGGTGATGTTCACTGAAAGAATGCTAGGCCAACACCTGTGGTAGAAGTGGAATGATGAGGCACTTTACTCTTACTCTTTCCCACTTTCTCTGGCCGTGCCTGGACCCTTGTCCCTAATGTCATCTAAAAGAGGAAATGAAGGTGTTGGACCTAAACTCTCAGTCACCTTTGCACTGGGTTTGCACACAACTGAGGAAGGACACATTTGACATACCTCTGTCCTTCCTGTTAAAGACAACTGAGAGACACCTTGGAGAACCAAAATAGCCTCCAATCTGTTGTCATTGAAAAAACTGTTAGGAATTTCACAGTTGACAGCGGTGCATCTAATTACTGAATTATTAAACGCAAGTCCCCTGCCTAAAAAGCAACATCCTGTCACTCAAAAACATAAATTGAAGTGAAATGCAGAGGTGCAATTAGGTCATCTTGCTCACTTCTGCAGGTAAATTTTAAAAATTCAAACTCAGTGGGCAAGGAAGCTGCATTGTCTCTGGTACTTGCGTTAAGCTTAATTTGAAATATAAAGTCAAATGTGTATTCAGTTCCTGCACTACTTGCTGGTAACAACAGTATCTGTCTTTTGTTATTTTGCACTTTTGTTTTAGGGCCAAAACTTCTTTGTTGAACTCAGACTCATTCTCTTTCCAGTTGCCCATACAAAATTTATATCTGGGGCTGGGTTGTAGCTCAGTTTTAGAATGCTTGCCTAGCATATGTGAGGCACTGGGTTCAATCCTCAACACCACAAAAAATAATAATAAATAAATAAAATCAAGGTATTGTGTCCACCTACCTAAAATTTCTTTTTTTAAATTATTTCTGAAAGATTTCAGTAGGGGAAATACAGGTAACAGGGCTCAGGATAGAGATCAAGAATGACTAGAACTACTACCTTACGAGGCAGGAAGTTTTGTGCTAGAGGCCACCCTTTGTTTTCCCCTTGTAGCTTTGGAACCAGACTGCAGAAATCTCTCTCTTTCCCCCTACACAGAAAGAAAGCCAATGGCTAGCAATTTTCTAGTTTTGTTTTTATGCCCTCAAGAGACATTTCCATTTGGTCACAATAATAATAAAGCAGTAAATCAAAATGATGGAGCTTTTTTGGAGGAGGGGGGCAGGTACCAGGATTAAACTCAGCTCTACTCAAACACTGAGCAACATTCCCAGCCATATTTTGCATTTTATTGAGAGACAGGGTATCACTGAGTAGCCTAGTGAAAAACCAGCCTCTATCTCAGAGCAAAGCCTGTCCAAGGAAGGGACATGACCTTAGTCCTTGGAAAAACCCACAGAGCACTCCTAAGCACATTCCCACCCTGCTAAGTAGTTTATCTACAAATAACAGGAAAGATCTGCTGCGCCAGGTGTCCCTGACTCAATCAGGCTAGGTGGGGATCCATAGCAGCCCCCTAGCAGCCACCAATCAGCATGAGACAGGGAAACACCTGGGATGCCAATGACCCTCCCAGTGATTTATGGTGGTTGATAACAAGTTGGGAAACCATGTAGTTCAGCATGTACACCCCTCTTGGCTCAAACCAATCAGTTCAAACGAATCCCCCTTTTGTACTGACCAATCACCCCTACCCAACTTTTTCCCGCCAGTGAATGTGCTAATCATGTTTTAGAGTTGTTATTTGATTTTCCCGCGGTGTGTGATGATTTGCTAAGGGATGCTATAATGTATGTGAAGTCCCTGCCTTCTCCAAAAAAATGTATAAAAATGCTGCAAACCCTGGGCTCGGGGCCTCTCAGCGTCACCAGTTGCTGTGTGTGCGTGCGGAGGACCGAGCTAGCTCGCAATAAACACCTCTTTGCTGCTTGCATCAATCTTGGGTCTCTGGTGGTCTTTGCGGGTCCCGAATTCGAGCATAACACTAGAGCCTCTATTTTGCTGAGGCTGATTTTGAACTTGTCATCCTCCTGCCTCAGCCTCCTGAGCCGCTGGGATTACAGGCGAGTGCCACCGTGGGCAGCCTCAAAATGATAGAGCTTTTAATGTTTGTCTAGCACTATATTTAAAAGCTTTATTTTTTTTCTATTTCATCCCATATGAGTTATATAATAATGAGTTAGATATTTAATTTTAGAGATGGAAACATTGCTTTTCAGATATGTTATGTGACCTTTATGTTCAAAATACCATGATTAAAAAAATGGATGAACCAGGACTTAAATTAAGAAAAGCACTCATCCTTCAAGTATATAGAGATGGTCCTTGCTTTATGATGGTTCAAATTATGAATTTTCAACTTCAAAGTGGTATGAAGGCAATATACATTCAGTAGAAACTATGCTTTGAATTTTCAATGTGTTTTTTGCTGCACAGTCTCCTGGGGAAACTGTGGGTACTCTACAGTGAGCTGTGTTGCTAAATGGGGATGTTTCATAGGTTAGGTGTAGTAAATGAATTTTCTGCCCAATATTTTCAACTTACTATGAGTTTACCAGGATGTAACCCCATTGTAAGTCAAGAAGCGTCTATACATAGACATCCCTTAATTGATCATTTTGCTTTTTAAAGGATTTTACAAATAGTGACAAAGAGGGTGATAACTTTGACAGCATTTTCCTACTTTTTGTAGCAATGGAATGTGTGTATTTTGATAACTGGAGAGAGTGAGAACATCAACTTTTGGCATTATCTCCCTGCCAGAACCTTCCTTAAGCCCTAAGCTGCCATCCCAGAACACATCCCACCTACTTGGAACACATCCCCTCATGTTTCGCTACTACTAAAGGAGTCATTTTCTACCTTCCTTTACACACCCAGAGTGACATTTTTTGGTTTTGTTCAGTAAATGTTTTGAGAACAAACTGAATCCATCTCCTTCAACTGCAAAGAATGGATTCTCTTAATGATTGCTTTTGCTTTATTCTGATGATTGTAGGATAGAGGTATTTACCCATGTGATGACTAGGATACCCATGCCTCCTGGTCCAGCAGAAAGAGTCATGAAGAATGTTTACGCTGGGGACCCAGATCTATAGAATCTATTCAGCCTGGGAATGATGATCCATGCCTGTAATCCCAAATGATTCAGGAGCCTGAGACAAGAAGGTTTGGAAGCACCAGGTTATTTCTGTATTCTTGGATATTTAGTATATGAAAATTGGTTTCTTCAAAATATCATTTGGCATTCTTCCCTATTGAAATAAATCAGTCAGAGCTCAGAACCAGAATGGCATAGTGCTTGGGAATGAATAGTCTCTGGACTATTAGGTTTAGCTCTCAATTTTGCTGCCATACTAGCTATGTGATCTTTGTGCCTCAGTTTCCTGCTCTTTATAAGAATATTATACCCCCAAATTAGACGTTCATAATCTATAGTCTTGGGATTTACACCATGTGTCTCTACCAATTAGTTAAATGGTGATTCATTTTTTAATGAGTTCATCTACTTGAGGAACTGGATTTGCTTTTTTTTTTTTTTTTTTTTT
>NW_026000196.1:15088353-15169423 GCF_001458135.2 Marmota marmota marmota
TTTCTTTCCTTTTTTTTTTTTTTTTTGGTACTGAGGATTGATCCCAGGGACACTTTATCACTGAGCTACATCCCCAGCTGTTTTTATTTTTTTATTTTGGAAGAGGGTCTTGCTAAGTTGCTGAGGGCCTTGCTAGGTTGCTGAGACTGGCTTTGAACTGGCGATTCTCCTGCCTCAGCCTCCTGAGCCACTGGGATTACAGGAATGCACTACCATGCCTGGCAACTTGCTCTTATTTTGATTTTAATTTTCAGAACTTAATACTGAGTCTGCCACATAATAGAGGCTCAGCAAATATATATTCAATAAATTTTGATTTTGTCAAACATTTGGTCTACCATGAAGAAAATATCAAAATTCTAAAATAATAGCATATCATGGTCCTGTAGGCAAGATATTTTTAAGCAAAAAGCAATGGTTAAAATTCAGCTATTAAAAATTATATTTTCTTCTAAAATTCCTAAACAAAAGGATACAATTGCATGCTGAGGATAACTTGAAAGCCAGAAGCCTGCAAACATGTGAAAAATGTTAACATTACATTTTTAGGCTTATTAGAAACAGCCTAAATAATTACATCAGTGAAATTACTGGTGGCTTTTGGCTCTTGTCCAGAATGAAAGGTCATAACCCAACATACCAGGCCCCTACAATGGAATGGATGATTGACAGGAAATGGAAATATATTGATACCTTTCACATGGGAATCACAGCTTGCTGCAAGTATAAGCAAAACACATATCTGGATTTGAGGAGAAAGTTAATTGTGATGATTCAAGTTCTTTGTTTCCAAAATTACTTAATTATGATTTATGTGTATGTGTGTGTGTGTGAGAGAGAGAGAGAGAGAGAGAGAGAGAGAGAGAGAGAGAGGAAGAAGAGAGAAAGAGAATAGATAGATACCATAATAAGAAAGAGAATAGATAGATAATAATAATAAAATAACAGGTCCCTCACTCACTGCTGGTTAAAATTGTCACTGGAAATGTCTTTGCTTTCTCTTCTTGGCAGTATCTGTTGAATATTTTAGCTTCAGGGAAAAAGTAAGTTGTTTCTCAAACGGATTTTGTTTTTCAATCCCTACATGGGGAATTAATAAATTTTTAGTTTCTAGATTATTATCTACAGTCTGCCCAAGACGTACACAGAAGATACTGCTTTAGTGGACATGGTTTAAAGGGGTAACTTACCTTGGCCTCTCCTAAGTCTATAGCAATGAGCATAAAGGGTCACAAAGGATCTCCTACTCTGTGCTCTGGGTCTGCTAGCATTCTGGTTATTCAACATGCAGGGCGTAAGGAGATTGTCTATCTTATGTACTGGCCAATAATACAATTCTCAGTTCCAAGATGCTTGAAAAGATTAAAGGATTCACAAAAAATGAAGAACTCATTTATCAACAGGGTTCATTTCCAGGTGTGGTATGTGCTCATTTGGAAGCTATTTTGTTGTAAGGCAGAAGTTATCAACCTCCACTACATGTTAGACTCACCTGGAAAAATTTAAATTCCCCACCACACCACTGATCACTTGGGTGGGGCCCAGGCATCAGTATTTTATACAGCTCCCAGGTGATTTCAATCTGTAATCAAGAATAATATTTTTCATAATCATTCATATATGCAGACTAACATTCTGTGTGTGGTATTAACTATTGATGTTCTCTATTGTGGCTTTTTTGAAAAATAAAAATCATATTGCTGCACTTGTTGAGGTTAAATCTAACTCAATTTGAATATTTTCATTTTCAGTCTCCTTTGGATACAGAAAAATTTTGATCATATTCCTACCCATATTTTGAATTTAAAAAAATATATATTCCCATTTTATATGAGGGAAAACTCTTTGATGAAACCAGCAGATGATATTAGGTCTGTGAATTCACTTTCTTCAATAAACATTTTTAAGAATTTTTTTCTGAGTAATAAGAACACACAATTAGAGACCATATCATCAAAGAATTTGTGATCACTGGGAAAATCAGCTGTGTGAACAACTATAATAGTATGAGATAATTGTACTACAAAATATTTACTAAGTGCTATGAGGTTTGATCAGGTGCCGCAGTCTGGCTGGGCACAAATCACGAGCCACTGAAGCAGGAACAAACTTTATTTTTAAACTGCAGGAAAACACTTCACACAGCTCCCGGGGAATCCTCCCGAACGCCACGAGGCTTCTCCAGGAAAACCCCCAGCCGGAAATATCTCTCCCGGAAATCCCTCCTCCTGCACTTCCCCGACCAATGGGAACTCTCGGGGAATCCCCGGAAATCCCCAGGAGAGCTCCAAAATAGTGCGAGAACTCAAAAGTTGCGGCAGAGGCAGATAGTAATGCCTCGCCTGTCAATCAATACTGTTGGCAAAATGCCAGGGGCCATACAGACTCGGCCGTGGCTCTCAGCAATCAGGGGCAATCATTTAAGTTTCCAGAACAGAATCAACCAATGTGTGCATGTATGGTGGGTATTTAGGAGGGTCTCATGTGGGCAGAAGGAAGATGGGCATTCTCAAAAAAGAACAAGAACAAGTTCTACATAAATAAAATTTATACTCGACTTGAGCTTGGGAAGTAGTCTGAAAGGGCTGGATGAATGAGAGTTTTTCCCTGAGCTCTAATATGAAAACAGACTTACCTCCTCAGGGGCTCTAGAAAAGTACAGATGACACAGTCTTCATTTATTATTTTTTTTTATTTTTAAGTGAGAATCAACCAAATTCAGAATGGCTGCTGGTTATAAACGCTTATCTTATTCCTTTGTTTTATAAAATACAGCAAAAGCTTTTTCTAAACATAATTCTTCAGAGCATGTTTGTATAATTTTCTGACCATATATATAATAATACCTGTTATAGTTCTGTTTTTTTGAATTAATATATTGCACAGGGCTAGCAGTCCCAGCAGACCTGTGCTAATACAGTAGTCATTAATCCATAAAGACCAAGTGCAAACAATCACTTTTATAACTTTATGTTTAATCACATGCACAGATGTTTTTGTTCCAAAGAGGAAACTTTTGGTAAAATGAATGATTAATTCTCATGCCACCCCAGAATGCCAGATGAAGAGATTTTGCCCAATTTTAGAGAGAACGGAACACACAGATGTTCAGGTCATGGTGCCAAATTGCCAAAGTGTTCCTGACCTGCACCAGGTTATTTTTCTCCAAATTGCCAAAATGTATTGTCAATGGATTCCAGGATGGGCCAACCCAGAATGTCCCTCTGCATTTATTTGCAGACTGAGGCCTAGAGATGAGATCCATATTTTCTGCACTATTTTGTCTCAGAAAACTTTATCTCTCTGGGTTATATTACTGGAAAAATGTATGAAATCATTAGAGTGTTTACTTGGAGTCCAGAAGTGGTCTCAAACCCCCCAAACTCAAATAATCTACAGTAAGTTTTCCAAACAATGAATTATGCACTTCATATAAAAGAAAGGAACATCTTGATGAGAAGAGTGAACAATGAACTAGAAACCAAAATGAAAGTATTGAAGTGCTATCACTTAAGAGCTATGTGACATTGGGGAAGTTGCTCAACATGATTGACACCATTGAACCTCACATTTATTAACTGAACATTGAGAAAATAATGCTTGCTTTTACACTCACAGTATTGGGAGGGGAAATGGAAGGATTTTATAGCATATAATGATTCAAAACAGAGAACCATAGACATTGTGTTGTTATGGTTATTGTTGGATTATACAGTTTGTCAAAGCAATTTCTTCTCAAGGAAGAAATATTGGAAACAGCAGATAAACACAGATGAGCAAATAAAAATACCTGGAGAAAACCAAGTAAACTTTGGGGTTATGACTCTTCATTATCCTTTACATAATTACATTATCTTTTATATATAATTTATCTCTGGATTTTTTTCAATTAGTAGTTATCAAAAGAAACTGTCTTTATTTTTTTTCTGTAAGTATAATTATGAAAAAAGTAAGACATTACATATTATTTCAAATAAAGATGTCTTGGTTATAATTTCTATTTTTATTCATAAAACTCTCTAGATTTCAAAATCTCTAATCACAAATTCCCAGTAAAGGCATTATTGATTTAAACATGTAAGTACCATCAGGCTTTCGATTCATAATTCTAAGCTGATTTAAGATAAATGTTTTAAGACTTTTAAGATAAAAGTCTCACTAAATTCTAACTACATCATCAATTTATGAGTCTGTTTTAGCAAACCTCAGTTGGTATTGAATAGTCCATTGTTTAAAATTTTTATTTTTAAACATTGGACTATTCAATTAGAAATTTGTGAAGCTGCACTTTAGTCATTTATATTCTTCTTTTTGACTAGTTTCTTCATTTCTTTCCCATTTATTTCTTCCTACTTTTCCTTATAGATTTATATGACTTATTAAAATTTTGAGATCATTAACTTTTAAATATTTAGGCAAACTATTTATCCTAATTCTCAACAAATCTTTTAATTTGCTTTATATTATTTTTCACTGTAGAAAAATGTTCATCAAAATGGCAGCATCTTTCCCTGTGATCTCTTTCATTTGAAAATGAGGTTATTGCTATTGCTGTTATTTGGAGCTAGCACAAAACCTAAAACTATTCACATGTACAGTTCCTCCCAAACTCCAAAAGGTCAACAGATACTCATTGAAAGACCTGTGTATGCCAGGCATACAAATTAGATCTTTGTTAACCCAAACACAAATAATGTATTTCTTTTTTTCCTGGAAGAATTTAAATACAAATGCTACTTTTTTATTGAAAAGGGAGGTAGGCTGAAGGCTAGAACTGGACTTCTTCATTTATAAAATCCTTATTTCAAGCACTCTTCAAGCAAACAAAGTTTTTTCCATTTACTCTAAAATAAGTATTATGATTTTATGAAGTTAAGGAACTTACAGCCACACTGATGCATACAAATGAGTTTTATGAATAGACTTGTATTTTACAACTTCTGAAGTATGTAGTATAAACAATAATCATAAAAATAAAGCCATTTGGATTTTGTAAATCTAGGGTTTTAATAATCTAGATAAAATGTGTCCATGATGGCAAACACTGTGTTTGCCCAAAACCCACACAGCACTCATTTTCTTAGAACTCCTCCATGATGTACTTTGGGTCACCATTCAAGTGGTCCCATGTTCCTTCTGAATCATAGTCAGGTGATGCTCATTTTTCAGTTTCTGTTAAAGCAATGAATGTTTAAGTCACCCTTTCTGGCCAGTGAAGTCTGAGAGGAGGTTTCTGGGAAGGAGAGTTCTCTGTGTTCAACTCTTTCCCTTCCAACATTGGATACTGTTGGACAAATGGGAAAAATAGATCAGGGCTTCATGACAGAAGGCTAAGAGAATTCCAAAAGCACCTGCACAAGTTCCTGAATCAATGGAGACTGAACCATTGGTGAGGCTGCCTGCCACCCAGGGTGTGGGCAATTCTTTACAGTTTTGACATACTTGTGCTAAGAGTTGATTCATAACATCAATAAAGAATATATGAACAAGATTATAAAATTAGGTCATAGTAAGTTAGGCAGAGAAATGTGCTTATAATATTCAAATTTGAAAAACAATTGGCAGCCAGAGGAAACACAAAACTATGGGCCAACAATTGAAGATAGCACACCACATGCTTTAGAGATAAGCTAAGTTTCCCCCAGAAAAGGGAGTTTTTTGTAGGCCAGGAAATGTGTAAAGACTATTATAGGAACTGAATACAGAATCAATGTTTACCAAATATCTGAGAACAATCATTTACATGAAATATAAAGAACAAGCAGAAAAAAATAAAAAGGAAAATGCATTCTGAGGACAACAAAATAATAAGCCAAATACACCAAAAGAAAAACCTTAAAATATGGAGATGTAAATGCTGGGAAGACTGTCATTTAAAAAGAAAGTATGTGAGAAACAAATATATGTAATACCTAAAAAAATAAAAATAAAAATAAATTGTTTAAAATGAAAAATTATTTAATAGCTATTTCACTTGCATAAATAAACATAGTACATGTCCTGAATAATAAATTAAATGTGTTGAAGGGCAAATTAAAGAGTTGGAAGGTCAAACTGAGAAACATTTAGAACTAAGTAATAAAGAGAAAGAAAAGTGTAAAAAGCAAAACAGTCACAATGGAATACTATTCACCCATATAAAGTATGAATCCCTTTCATTCACAACAACATTGATGGAACTAGAGGACATCATATTCAATAAAATAAGCCAGACACAGAAAGACAAGTACCACCTGATCTCACTTACCTATGGGAGATTAAAAACAAAAAAGGTTTATTGCAGGGTGCAGTTGCATATGCCTGTAATCCCAGTGGCTCAGAAGGGTGAGGCAAGAGGATCATGAGTTCAAAGCAACTTCAGCAAAAGTGAGGTGCTAGGCAACTCTGTGAGACCCTGTCTCCAAATAAAATACAAAAAAAAAAAAAAAAAAAGGGCTGGGAAAGTGGCTCAGTGGTCAAATGCCCCTGAGTTCAATACCTGATAACAACAAAAAAAGTTGATCCAATAGATATGGAGGGTAAAATAGTGGTTAGTACAGGCTGGGAGAGTGGAGGGAGGGAGGAACAGGGACATGTTGGTTCACTGGTCAATGTCACTGAAGAAATTAGTTCTGGTGTTCTATTGCACAGTAGGTGACTAAAGATAATGATAATGTACTTTGCTTTCAAGTAAAAAAACCAACACAGAAGAAAGGATTTTGAGTGTTTTTACCACACACACACACAAAAAGGTAAATTAGGAGATAGCAATGCTTACCCTGGTTGATCATTCTACAACACGTACCTGTAGCACGTGGTGTTACATAAATACATATAAATTTTATGTGTCAATCTTAAGAAACCAGAATGAAAAAAGATCCAAAGTATTGGAGGTCCATTTAAATACTAAATAAAGAGAAAATAGAGGATAGGAAATAGTTGAAAAAATATAGCAAGAAACATTATGAGTGTCACATACATACATAAATGGCAAATATCCTCAAGTTGAATGAATACACAGAATACTGAGTGGAATAAATTAAATTTAAAAATAAATGACAAAGTCACATGACACTATATTGAAAAACAAAATCTTGGAAGTCAAAGGAAAGAATGATTTCTACAACGGAATAGAAATGAGATCGACAACAGCTTTCTGATCAGCTGTGGTGAATCACACATGACAGTGTTGAAGATCATAACATCATCAGTTCCCAGAAATAGTATTTTGAACATTGCATGTTATATTCTATCTACCAAACTAGCAAAATTATAATTAAAATGGAAGGGCATAATAATATTTTTCCACACATAGAAACTATAATTTATAGAACTTCTCTGAAACAACCATAAGGAAATTTACTCAGAGATAAAATGAAAAACTCAAAAGTTATTTTTTAAAAAGCCAAATATAGAAAATTAACAAGTTCTTATCAATTGTAAAATTTATTGCACAATCATCTGAGGAGTAAGATGCCTATGAAAGAAGCTCGATGAGAAAAGAAAGAAAAGTTTGCTAAATTATAGGAAATAAATACCGATAAATTCTACACTGAAAAATATATTTGAGACACTGGAGATTCCTGAATAGTTAGGTAATATGAAGTGAAAATCGGGAAGAACTCTTTCTGAAACCATAAAAGTAATCATATCTGAAGGAGAAAACTGAAATATATTTTGAGGGAGCATTAGGAATGTTGGCCAAATTAAATGTAGCCCTAATGCTGTAATTACTAAGAACATGGATGGATTTATGCATTTTTAACAAAAAAAAAATATTTAAAATGGAAGTAGCATATTTGTATAAATCGCACATACATGAAAAGAATAACGGACTTTTCTACATCATTCATAATCCCACTATAAGGTTTAAAAACAACTACTGATACTTCAGAAGCATTTTCTTATGGGGTCTTTTCTAGTATATATTTATGTAACTGATTATCATGTCTGAAAAACATTCTTAGACTTTTCTACTTATCATTATAAAAATAAGTTGTATTTTAATGGCACTTATTTGTAACATCACAAATTTCCATCTTATGAATGGGCACCATTTTCTGACTTACCTTTTATCTCAAAATATCCTTGATGAATTGTCCATACTTGCTGTTTTACTCCAAAATTTCTTCTCCCCATGTTTGGAACTCTTGTTGGGCTTGTCTTCTTTGCTTTAGTTCAAACACATCTTTTGGTTACTGATAATGCTGCATGCCCAGTTCCAAGTTCTCAGCCATCTGCCTTACTAGATGGTCTCATAGCATATGGTTTATACACATAATTGACTCCAAAGTTTGATCATATGCTATACACACATGATTGACTCCAAAGTCCATCTCTAAACTGGACTTGCGTGTAAAACTCCTTCCTCAGAATCTCCTATTGTGCATATGATATTCATATCAAACTCAGTTGAAATCAATGTTTTTATTCATGATTTCTGCCTCCTATAAACTAATCCTCCCTTAATTTCCCCTGTCTCATAAGATGACAAGTCCATTCCTCCAAGTGCTCAAGGTGAAAGAAAGCCTTGCATTTTTGTGAAATTCTCCCTCTCGTACCCATCTACTGAGTGACATGGTTCCAGGAAGACAGGACAGGTACCTCATCCAAGCCGCTGGTGTCACACTCCTGGAATGCTGCGGGACCTTCAGTCTTGTCCCTGTTTCCATCTCTGTTTCCTTGAAATCTATTGGTCATGCAGCATAGTGTTCCTTTTAGTATGAAAATATTATGTCCCCCTGAAATTCTGCTAAAAAATACTTTAGTGGCTTTTAACGCCCCAATCCAAAACCCTCCTCTTGACCCTCAGGCTCTATGCTACACAACCCTGATTATCCCTGCTCTCGCATCAGCCTTTCAGCCACACTTGTTGGTTTTCTGTCCCTTGAGCACAACAAGCAGGCCCCCCTACAGTCAAGCCACATCATCTGGAAGTGCTTTATGTTCAGTTATTTTCATTGCTGAGTCCTTGGCTGTCCTCAGCCTCTTACCCAAAGGCAATATCCTCCCAGAGTCCTTCCCTGGTCTCTAAATCTAACACTAACCATCCACACTCTCCACCCCTTTACTGTATTTTTTACTTTCAGTGTCAGAAACTCCTAATGATATATAATAATTCACTGCTTCGAAATGAGGACGCCTTCTAGAAGCGTGGCGAGGCGATTTTGTCATTTGTGTGAACATCTGAAAGTGTAGTTACACAGACCTGGATGCTTTAGGTCAATCACTTCACATGGTATCTTGCTGCAATCTGGAGTCATAGTGAGCACAAGATGTATGAGGCTGCTGGGTTGTAACATGGAACGTGATTTTATAGTAAACATTTTAAATAAAGTAGTACACTCTACAATAATAATAAAAGTATAGTATAATGAATGTTTGAACCAGCAACATGATCATTTGTTATCAAGTATTGTGTGCTGTCCATAATCATTTGTGCTGTACTTTTACATGACTGGCAGTATGGTTGGTTTGTTCACACCATTGTCACAAACAAACACATGAGTAATGCCTTGTGCTCTAATGTCATGAGAAGTGACATCACTAGAAGATAGGAAATTTCAGCTCTATTATAAGTGCACTGAATCACTGTTCTTGATTGAAATGGCATTATGTGGCACAGGACTGTGCATTATTGTCTCTATTTCTTTCCTCAAGTATAATTCTTATTGTGGGTGAAGAAACTGAGGCTTCTAATTCACAAAAGGGAGTATTTGATGTGAAGCTGAAACCCATGGTTTTGAAATCAGTAGATGCCCTTTTCATTAGTCCATGAGTCTATGATTCTGGAAGAAGAACATTTTAGGGTAATTAACTTTTAATGTTTGAGGATGGAGGACAAAGAACTCTTTTAATTATAAATCACATTTCTGTCCGGTAAGGAATGAAATGTTTGAACGCTGCTTAGCAGCTGGTGCCAGGAATTGACCATAGATTTGTGTCACCATTTTAAATGACTGCAGGTGTGATTTAAAGGCACCAGAGAAGCCAGTCCAGGGTGAAGGTCACCCTTTGGATTCTATAGGTTATTAAGGCAATTGGGGAGCTGAGTCAAGGAAAACGTGGGTTGCTGAACCACAAATCCAAAGGGAAAAGGTAAAGCCTTTGAAAATGGGCGAGGGTAAGTATTCCTTTGTCCTACGTGGAGAAAGGGCAAAGGAGACCCAGCTGGACACAATTAAATCTGCAAAAGGTCCAGAGGGCCAGGAGTAAGAAAGAACAACAGGTAAAAACTGACCTCCACGCCAATTCTGACACAAACCAGTGAGGGCAAAGAATGTGTTGTCAATTTGCATATTTCCAGAAGAGAAGGAAGTGGTCAGCTGCTCCAGTATTAATTGAGCCATATGTTGAAAGTATCATCTGAACTCAAATATGAACCTCATTGAGGGCCTTCTGGAAGGAATAGCACCACATACTGAATGGGGGACTCATTTCCACTGGTCTCCATCAAGTCTCCCTAAGTCTGAGCTGAGCACCCCTCTCTGTTCTTCCCACCAGCCTGCTCATGGCTCCTCCCAAGTACCATTACACTCCTTTCATCTCTGCTTATATTGCTTTCTCCCCAGCCTTATTCCCAGGGCGGAAATCTGTGTCTTTCATCTCCCCCGTCCTCCAGATCTTTGCGTGACTTTTGTGATTCAGAACTTATTCCAAAATTATTTGTCAAATAATTGTAAAAGAATGAAAAATTCGAATGAAAAACAGTAATTGCCATTTTTAATATTCAGTGTTTGGCTCTGGCCATTTGAATGGGACCTGAATATGGTCTATGGAGTAACCACATGCCTAAAATTATACACATGTGTTGTGCAAATTATTTGGGTGCCTGTAACTCACATGCTCAATATCAGAGAATAGATGTGTCCTTTAAAAAATGACATGAAAAAGGAAATCAGGGACTTACTATTTTGTCCCAAGGAGCTCCTTTCTGAATCCACAAGTGAAGAATAGAAACATTGTGGATTAGAGAATTGAGAACACAGAGATTTATTTTTAAAATGTACTGGTTTAACTCATTTTGAGGTAACTCGCTTATTATGGGAAAAGTAGAAGGGAGAAAACTTATAAAAAAATCATAGTTCCTATTCTTCTCATCCAGAGATAAGAGCTATTCACAGATTGTTACATTCTCACCTACTAAGGAAGACAGAAAGAAGATACTGTGTTGAACATTCTGTGTGTTTTTGTGTGTGTACACTCACATCTCTATCCATCTATCTGTCTGTTTTCCTAGAGTTTCCTAGAGTTTGTCTCCAAATGTCAGTCAAAACCTGGGATTGAATTCATGAATACAGAAAGTTATTTTTGCTTCATCACTCTCTACCTGATTTACCCCCAACTCTGTAATGAGAATAAAAATAGTATGCATTCATTTCATCTTGTTTTTGTAAGAAACAGCCTCATTAATTTTAAGAATTTAGCATAATGTTTGCAAATATAATACCCAAAATATTAACTATTTTCATTATATAATAAGGAACATATTACAAATTGCTTTTTAACCTACATTTTTCCATAAAATCTGAAAACAACCTAAATGCTCTTCAATGTTATATTGTGTGCCTGTCTGAATAAATAACAAAAAATTCCACCTTTGTGTACATATATACTACACAATACAAAATATGGAAAAAACAGTACCCTGTACTGGGCATTATTATATCGATAGTCTTGAAATTCTTATACAAATATAACATTATGGTTACATAAGGAAGCATCTCCTTTTAAAAAAATTAGATAAATAGTGATGTATATATGGGTGATATAACATGATGTCTTTGAATTGCTTTAAAAATTTATTTTGGAAAGCCACAGGTTTAACAATGGTTTTATGTGAGAGTTAATATGACCAGTGAGCTATCAACTTGGCACAGCATAAGGATATGTTTTAATGTATAAAATAGTTGAATTAGTGAAAAAAAATGTTATAGTTTGGATCTTGAATGTTCCCCAAAGGCTCATATGTGGAAGGCTTGGTCACTAGCTATTGAGATGTGGAAACTTTAGAATGTGGGACCTCACTGGAAGAGGTAGATTGCTGGGGCATAGTTTTGAAGGGTATATTTTGTCCCTGTAATTTTTCATTATATGTCTTTCTTTGTGTGTGTCTCTCTTCCATAGCCACCATGAGATGAGCAATTTTGCAACATCACAACCCTCTGCCCTCTGTGCCATGATATACTGCCTCACCATGGGCCCAGAAACAACAGAACCAAAAGACCATAAACGAAAACTCTGAAACTGTGAGCTAAAACAAACCTTCCCACCTTTAAGTTGATTTTCTCATGTATTTTATTACAGTGAGGAAAAGCTGACAAACACAAACACATTATAGCTATTTGAAAATATAAAACAATTAGGTACTCCACCAATATCAAATATATTGTTAAAGAATATTCTCTCATTTCAGATTTTAAAATTCTAAGATATGAATCAATGTACATAACATAATGCCATCTCATGGAACTAGAATCTAAGAATTTGCATGTTCCCTTCTGATGCCTGAGTCAACCAATTATCCAGCCTCCATTCATACAGTTGTAGAAACAAGGAATTCACTAATTCATGAAGTGACTCACTTCATCCTTGAGCAGCTCTGGGAGATAGCATCTTCCTCTCGGGATCTAAGGTAACTTTCCATGAAGGTTTTAGGTTTGGGATAGATGTCTTATATCCCTAAAGATATAAGTATGGTGCATCAAGAGAAAATTTCAGGGCTCAAAATTGGACCAAAGTTGTATCTGGTATATCGAGCCAGGATTCCAGACTTAGCTCTCACCCTTTCTCTCTGTTCAGGTGAGTCCCTTTCAGTTCTAATAAAATGACTAATTTCAGCCATGAAATTCTGGTTCCCATACATATTTCTGGTGACATATTATTGAATACTTGGCTTGTATCCAATCAAGAATAACTGGCTGATAGATGATTCCTTCTGTCTCTCCCTAGAGCCTCAGATTGGAGTGTTGATATGAGAGAGAGAGAGAGAGGGGGGAATATGAGGCACTATGACTACACCCAGAGAGACAATATTGACCTCAGGGCAGATTAGGAGCCCTCTTCAGGGGCCCTGCTCTGAGCTCCCACCTCATGTTGTTGTGTAAATATTTGATGAAGCAATATTACTCTTGAATCATACATTTGCTATCATCTGTGAATTGTTTATTGTGGGGTAAGAGCTTTAGTATAATTACACTCACAAGGACAGAATAAGCAATGTCATCTTATTTTCATTTTATAGATGAAAATAATGAGAAACATCATAATAAAGAGTAAGGCACATGTCCTTGTATAACAGACTCCAGAGTCTGTAAAACTATTCCATACTTAAAAGAGTTGGGAACAGAAATGAATTCCAAATTTAAATTTCAGATATGATTAAAATATCCCATAAGTCCAGGTGGCTCTCTTTGCACCCAAGTTACCTTCTTACATTTTCATGCCTGAATGTAGGGTCCACTAAGTAAGGTTCCCTACAATCACACCCTTTCCCACTGGGCTGACTTTTGGGGCCCAAAGTTTGGTCTAATTTGCTTTAGTCTCCAATCTGATTCATTTTTTAGAGCCCCAGATGTATTATGAAATGTTTTCTAATTTCCTCAGTTTTGTGAATGCTGCAATTTTGATTTCTCTAAATTTTTCAAAAATCCCCTACAATGTTAAGTAACATAGAACTAAGAAGAGATCCCTGTCACACTGCTGGAAGCCCCATTCCAGTTTGAGCTCCATGCCCTATTCACCAACATATTTTGTGGGCAGGTTGTAGGGAACAAGAGATTGAATTCCAGGGCATTCAGCCACTGAGCCACATCCCCAGCGTTATTTTGTATTTTATTTAGAAACAGTATCTCACTGAGTTGCGCTTCGCTTTTGTTGAGGCTGCCTTTGAACTCACGAACCACCTGCCTCAGACTTCTGAGCTGCTGGGATTACAGGCGTGCATTGACGACTTTTGATAGAATAACTTGGTCCCTCACAACACCTGTACATTCACAATTGTTTCAAGAAAGGACTTCTGTACACTTTGCAGAAGCCCGTTTATATTGTGGCTACCACAGAAGCTCTGTGAAGAAAGAAGATGAAGGAAAGAATTAATGATTAAATGAATGAGGAAGGCCTTATGGGATTAGAGGATCAATTACTTCCAGAAACTTACTCAGAATCAATATCAGTTTAAGTAGCCTCTCCTTTGTGACATTCTCCTCTCTCCTTGAGAGAGAGAAACACTAGGTGTCCTTGTACCTTCCAACTTGTTTCCTGTTCTTCCACCCCTCAAAGACCAACAACCACCACACACAGTGTCATTGCAAACTTTTCTCAACTTTGACACCATGACAACCTCTTCACTTTATCTTCCCAGAGTATTCTCATTATTTCCCTACATTATGGAGATTTATCTTCTTGATCTTCACTCACTTGACTCAGGTTTGCTACAAAGCATTCCAAATAGGATGCAGATTAAAGCAGAAGTTGAAAAGGTCTCTGTTGTCTTTGCACTCACTTTGATATCACCAAGTGGGAAGCAGTAGTCCCATTTTCTAACTCTGGATGAAACCAAATCAGGGAACTAGGGACACAGAGAGTTTGAGTTTTCTTATATTATATTTTTGCTTTTGAGTTCATTTGGAATTTTAGCGATCCAGGTATTACCCCCAGTTTTTTGTTTTTGTTTTTTTCAAAATGTGATTCTTATCTGCATTGGTCAGAGCATTGTCTCACAGTACCTCTTCCATTAACAATGTACCCTCATCATTCCTCCTTAATGTGATAGTAGACTTTTCAGGTCTTCTTGTTGATAGCATCAAAACAAACTGGCTACCAGACAAAGTTTATATTTATGTCTTTATTGATATTCTGGTTTGCTACAAAAAGATAGTCTACGCCACATACATCACATATATTTAGCCATTTTTTAAAATAAGACTTCCTTATGAACTGAATACATGCATTGCATTGGAAATGCCATAATGAATTAAATGGACTCTTACCTCTGGAGAGTAACCTTCTGGGTCTATTAGTGCACATATTAAAGACAGACCAAGACTGTATATAAATAAAAATAAACAAATACTAGAAAAATAGGGGGTCAAAATTAGTATATTAGACGATTTCTTGTTTATTTCTATTGACCTACAGTTTATTTCTATTATATTGATACTTGTGTTAGAAAAAAAAAAAAAAAACATATCATAATGATTCAGATCTTCAGCTTTGAAATTGGTTGCTGTTCATAAGCTTCAACCTACTACCTCTGTGACCTCAGTAACACTAGTAACTCAGTTCCTTGAACTCTAAAAGTCCCCTAAGAGGACATAATGGATACCACATGTACAGAGTACCTGACTAGCTACCATTGGTAAGGTACTTACCTGCCACACTTCCCACCCTATTCTCAAAACTTCACATATATTTTCTCAGGTCTTCCTTGCAATAACCCTTCAAGTGAGTGCTTTTGTGCTTTCTGTTTTCTAATACACCATGCTGGCACAGGTTAAATGGAGATGTCTATGTACTAACTCAAGCTGTTTGATCCTAAAGCCCTTGGGTTAATCACCTAACCACATGAAGGGTAGCTTGTTAATTATGGTAAAAGCAAAAATAAAGTATCATGAGCTCTCATGCCTCTCACAAGCAACGTAAACACAGCAGTTTAATAGGGAATTTCTGTCTTACCAGCTGGAGGGATTAGTTCTTTTTGAATATTGACCCAGTTCACATGACTCAGGTTCTTCATCACCTGAAACAATGTTTGGTCTTGCTGATGCATGGAATGTAGAGCTGTTGGATACAATAAAAACTCTGAGAGTATTTTTGCTTCTAAGACCTAGGGCTAGAAGGTGACTATTTTATTTTTTCCTTACTATAACGAAATATCTGAGGCAGGCTAACTTTATTAAAAAGTGGTTTATTTAGCTCAAGTTCTAGAGATCTCATGGCATGAGGTTGGTATGAGCTTGGCTCTGACAAAGAACTCATGAAATCATGATGGAAAAGTATACTGGAAGAAGAGACCCCAACTGGAGACAGGAAGTCAGAGCAATTCAGGGGTAGGGCTGGCTCCTAAAACATTCTTGAAAGAGCTGAGGAGTGCCATGAGAACTCCCTCAATCCCTTCTCAAATGACCTAAGGACCTTCCACCGTGTTCCACCTCTTCAATGTCCACACCACTCTCAAACATTGCCAGTCAATCCGGAATGGTGGCACAGCAACTCTTGCTCAAGACTTAAGGTGACTGGCTGCTTTACACAGACACCTGTGACTTTATCAGAAAAGCTTTGCCCTGTCCTTCACTTCGCCTTCACAAATAACATGACTCAGAAAAAAAAAATGTCAGTTCTTCCTGACCCTGGTATATCACCAACTTGAGCTGATGACAGTCACACATTTTGATGGCAATACTAAAACATTCTAATGAATGGGTGTCAGAATAATCATGACTGTTGCAATGCTTAATTTTGTGGATCATCTTGACTAGGAGATAGTGTCAGCTCTTCAATCAGACACCAACTTAGGTGGGGCTGTGGGAATATTTTGTATATGTGATTAAAATCTCAATCAACTTTAAGGAAGATATCATCACTGATTATCTGGATAGGTTTCACCTAATTAATTAGAAAAAAATTCAAAGGAAGACTAAGGCTAACCTGAGGAAGAAGAGATGTGTCCCATGGAATGCAGCATTAGCTCCTGCCTAAGTATTTCCAACTTGCTGACCTGCCCTACAGATACTAGATTGTGGTTGGTCCCCACAATCATAAGGCATATGTTAATTCCTGAAACAAAAATTCCTCATTCTCTCTGACTCTCTGTCTCTTTCTAGACACAAATGCTCTCTCACACATGTATAGGTTGCTTCTCGGTTAGAGCCCTAATGGGTATCCACAGGCACCAAACACATCCTCTTGCCCAGGGGACATATTTGTGCCAGTCTATGACAATTTTTCCTCCTACCTTGGTTTTGCATAATTAATTCATGACACAGCACAGAAGATTGATAAAGATCTTTCAAAATAGAATGTTGAAGTCTGAAGTGCCCCATCACCATCCACTGTGTATTAGTCAGTTGCCATAGAAACCTGCTATAGGTCCCCAACAGTCTGTATCTACAGGTCCCCAAAACCTGCTCTATTGCAAAAAGCAGGAAGAAGGGAGTCTTCATTGTTACTGCTTCTATTCCTGCAGTTTTAGAACTGAGAAAAACTAAAAAAATGGGGCTCACTGGAGTGAGCTTTTCAGGAAGGAGAGAATTTAGGATACCACTTCCATTATCAACCTTGTCTTGATGTTGTTTTTTGATGTTCAGAGAGGACCAAGGGACAGAGTGAAATAGAGATGAGGTATCCATTAGCATGCCCTGCCATTAGTAAATGTGTTTCTGAAATTCTGCAGAGTTTGCATCTCTTCAAGAGTATTCCTTGCAATGTCTGTATACATATACACACAGCAATATTTCAATAAAACTTAATAACTACTCCAAGAAATTTGACCTGAAATGTTTAATTACTGATCAGAGTGAGCCCTCTGCCCTTTTTTTATTTTTGCAAGTCCTTACACAAGTCAATTCCCACCTCACTTCAGTTCTACTTATGTTTATGCATAATGATATTATCACAGATATAAATACAAGGGTAATGACTGCAAAATTGCATATGTGTACATAGGCCCCACTCTATATGAAGTGCATGTATCAATAGGATCTTATTGATATATACACAAATATTCATGTTTCATTATTTGATAGGTATCTGTTACTATGTCCTTTTTTTTCTGATTCCCTGAAAATGTTTTACCAGTTTGGCCTAGAATACCCAAGGAAAAAATATCAAAATCAAAGTCTGAGGGCTAAGTGAAATTAATATATCTTTACAAATAATAAACAGTTGGTGGAAGGGTACTAGCTTAAGAAAAGAAGCATCATTTATTCTAAGATTTGTTTTTGAGTAGAAGTGAATCTCAAGATACATTGTGACTGTTATTTAAATAAGAAGTGGAGTATTTAAGCTAAATTTTCTCCTATATATTTTATCATCTGTTTGTTTAGCTACTTTTAATCTCATATTCTAAAGGCTGAATTTTGATGTTTAACAGTTTAATACTATTTGGTAATTACAGTTTCTAAAAACTCACTTAAATACTTTACTTTCTAGAAAATAAACACAGCTTTCTACAACAAAAATATAAATCTTCTTTTAGTTATCTCAAAAGCATATTTTATTGGAATTTAAAACCAAATAAGGTACGAAATGAAACCCTAGAATCTTATAAACTTGACTCAGCAGTTACTAAAATTCTAAGCCATATCAAAATAAAAATGACTATGACTAGATACATTTTGATTATGCTGCACATCACATATATTAATTTTTGTTTGAGGAAACAAATTATATATACTATATGTGTGTATGCACACAAGTGTATACTACCACAGTCTCATGTGTAGTAACCCCAATATCTATTAAGCATCAGAGACCCAACTAGCCTTTATGCCCATTTGATTAGTAAAACCTTACAGAAGATAAAAGAAAATCTTAATTGTATAATTAATATAAGAGCTTTACCAATTTAAAGACTTGGAAATCACTATGAGAGTTCATAAATGCATCCAAATGGTTCAAATCAGAGATGGGGACTCTTGTTTGTCCAGACCTCATGAATTCCTTTCCAGTGATCATTTGTTAGACCACAGATAATCTGTCAGTATTCTTTAAATCTTACAACAGTGAATACTACAAGGTTTGTTATTTAATTAATGTTTTATCTCATTTCATAAAGAATTCAGGAATGGGTTATGGCAGAGTGATCTTATATCCCAGTTCATCCAAGATAAACTGGTTTCACTGATTGTCCAAGTGGGATTATTAATAGATCCCCTTGCATTCTCAAAAGTGTGCCTACTAGCATGATGAATTAACTGTCTTTCCTCTTTGGAGAACAACCTAGTGTGGATCAAGATAACACAAAGAAGAGGGGTGTAGGAAGGGTGACTTGCATTTCCACTGCTCTTGAGGTTCACTGTACTGCCACTTTCCCAGAAGCAGCAGATGATTTAAAAACACTGCTCACCATCCAAAAGAAAAATCATAACACATTTCCAAACCTGGAATATTCACTAGTCAAAGTAGTTCAACACAATAAACTAGTATCTAAAGTTTAAATAAAAATCTCATCTACTTAGAAAGTAGAACATATTCTTTAATACAAATGATTACTGGATCACAGTGGAAATTGAAATAGCAACTAGAAAATAATGGTAATAAATAATTATAGACATGTGGACATCATATACAGTTTTGCATGAAATGCAAATGCCAAAAATTCACTCAAAAAAACATGAATAATCTAACTATGCAAAACATATTGAAAATGTCATAGCTTTGCCTCTAAAGCTCTATTTCAGATGTTTTCCGTAGCCTCTTCAAACCTTCAGGTCTCAGACCTAAAGGCTCATGGTCATGTCCAAAAGACTAGTCCAGAACATAAGCAAAGAAAAGCCTCCCACATTTTTTTTCCAAAGTTAGCCCAACTCTGGAATCAAAGACAGCACCAACCCTCTATATGAAAATCCTAAAATAGATTAGTCATTTTAATTAGTATACCATGATTAATTAGGGCTTATTAGATAACTGGGAGGATGGTTCAAAATTAGTAATCCAAATTAAGTAATTCATATTTTCAAGAAATAAATCCCATGTGTCAATCTTGACATATGCCCAAATTATTTTATAAAATTCTACATTTTTTCATAACTTAAAAGAGAAAAACTATTAAATTAATTACTGGCATTAAATACTGATATTGCAAATTACCTTACAGAATTTTTCCTTTGAATCCAGCCACAATCTTCATGCCTAATGCAAATTTTGAATGTGTTCTCATTCAGATCAAAAAATATGTCAGAAATACAATGCATGGAAACGGGTCCAAAGAAATGTCCCAAGTGGTTGAAGGTGTAAACTTTGATATGGGTAATGAAATTAAAAAAAAAAAATTAGTTGTTGATTGGCCTTTATTTATTTACTTGTATGTGGTGCTGAGAATAGAACCCAGTGCCTCATACATGTGAGGCAAGCACTCTACCAACTGAGCCACAACCCCAGCCCCATAGGTAATGAATTTTAGCAATAAAGAATAAAAGTAAAGTTAAGAAGCTAAAATACATAAATTTGCATAATGAAGCTTTGTTCTTTTCTTTAAGCAGGGTGGGTGGTCACCAGGTGTGCTCAAGCAGAGTCAGGTAAAAACAGACAAATATTTCTGTATGAGGGGAAATGCAAGATTTTAGTCTCCCAAGTGGCTCCAACCAGCAGCCAAGCTATTGGACTCTTTTTCTAGACCACAAGACTTTGTCAATAATTTAAGATTAGTGTCCAGTCTAGAAACAAACCAATAAAGTGTCGCTCTAGTAGAAAAGCCAGCATTGACTCTGAATGACTCACAGACCCCCACGTTACTGGTTGTTGAGTATTTTGACCATCATGTCTGTCCATGCACAGGTCTGGTATTTGGCTATGAATTCTGCAGCAGTAATGCAATTAGGTGACATGGGAAGTTAGACAATCCTAAGAATTTTTAAATAAAAAAAACAAGACAACTGCACAACAAAAACAGCTTTTCCTATACAAACCAGAAAAGAAATTGTCATTTTCTTGGCTCCAATGAAGTATCCCCATGTAGAGAGGTCTCATAATTGACAAATCCCTCAACAACATCCCTGCTCTCTATTCACAGGAACTATCAGAGAGCTGCTTCTTCCAGCACCCTGTGGAGCATGAGTCAAAGCCCATGATATTATCAGTCTTTGCCCTCATCTTGGTATTCTGTACTCTATCAGGAGGTATTGACATATTTCCATGGAAGCAATGAAACCCTAGGCAATTCAACAGCATTTTATTTCTGGCCACATGCTACTATGAAGTATCTCTTGAACATTCACTCAACCACTGTCTTATATCATCTCCTGATTCTCCAACCACCCTTTGAGACAGTTATCAGGAAACATTTTGTCTTTTATAAGAAAAGGGTTAGGCTCAGAGGCATTAGGTAGATCGTCCGTGATCGGACAACTACCAAGCATCAAAAGCAAGTTTCAAAACAAATTCTGTCCAACATTTTTAATTCTTTACAACTTTAACCTCCAATTTTTGCTTGTTTGTGCTGGGTATCAAACTCAGGGACTTGCACATGCTGGGCAAGTGCTCTACTGCTGAGCTACAATTCTGGCAGGCAGGCTGCCAATTCTCTTGATCACTCGCTCCGATATCTTCCCTCTCTATGATGTGAATCTTAAACCCGGCTCCTAAAATGCCTGCCTGCCCCACCACACCTTTGCTGCCTTCTCAAGGGCCACGTGAGATCCTTTAAATCTAAAGGCAGCTGTACGTAAAGGTCTTTTCGCAGGATGGGCATTATGTGAAGCAGCTGGCTTCCACTATTATAAAGCAGAGTTTCCGTGTTTGCCTAGTTCTGTTCCGTGTTTTTGCCCAGCTCATCCTTGAACAAGCTCATCTGAAGCCCCTGCAAATGCAGATGTAAAATGGAAATGATGGCACAGCGTGAGGCATGCCATCCTCATGAATTAGTAAAGCATCTTGCGGAGGCATCCTCTGCCCATTTAACCTCAGCCATGCCAGCCATGACCCGAACACTGAGAACAAAACTTCACCTTCTGTTCCCCTTTCATCAACAGCATTTGCCTCGACTTTGACGTCAGCTCCCACATAGCTTGCTGCGATGTGCTACACCTTTTGTATTTTCTTTCCAGTCATAATATTGCTTCAGTCATAACCTCAGCACTTTGAGGAATAATTGTCCCTGACAAGAGGGTGAATCACTGACAGAGAGTTGATAAGCATTACATACAGATGACAGAAGTCAGGACATATCGGATTACTGCTGTGAATATAATAAAAGAGAGACTAAACACTTTGGCAGCTCAAAGACAAGCCATTTCATAAGTCTCTAGTGCGGCTATTATCTTCCATTTACTGCCACTGATAACCAGGTTGTGACTGTCTCCCCAGGATCTAGTTTCAGTTCACTTAACACATTGCTGACCAGACGTGGAAGAGTAAGCAGAGTCGATAATCTGGACTGTTTTGGGCATGTATTTCTAAAGTTTATCTCCTGCCATTCCCCTTCCAGCCTGATAAAGCCCTAAGTGAAGAAGCTTGAAACCTTCCTGGGGAAGGCTGAGTGTGGCCACACTCTTTAATCTCTGACTTCTTGCTTCCTTTGATGTTCCTGCATCCAACCAAAGAAGTGACAGCCCATTTCTCCACTCTTCTGATACACCTGGGCCTAAAAGCCTGGTGCAATAAACAGCCAGGCTATTTTTGCATTCAGGGACTCCAAAAGATAAGATTAAAGTTTTTTCTAAGCTTGTCTGAGCCACATGAAGAGACACATAGAGAGTCATGTTGTCTATTGGTCTAGATACCTCGAACAGCAAGGTTGTAAAATGAACCTACAGAATGGAAATACAGGTGTCATTTGTAGGAATTCTATGAGATTTTGTTTCTAAGTATATAGGAAATAAATTTCACCTATCATAATGCTGACTACACACTTAGAACAAAGAATAAAAATAAGAGAGGGGGGGAAATACTCAGAAATTTTGCTGCTCCTGCAGGTAGATTGGATAGTGTGGGAATTGAATAGAAGTTTTTGTTTTGCACTCTTTCTTGCGTAATGCTGTCTCTCAGCTTTTGGCAGTTTTGAGCTCACCTTATATTCTCAGATCCAAGAAATTCTCAGTCTCCTCTGAACTCACAGCTATTTGAGTGATTCATTTATTGTCTTTACGTTGACATAGAATGATCTGTTCATTGGCAACCCACTTTGCTAGATTCATTAGATAAATTTGAGTATGAGTCTCCTGATAGGATCTGGCTCAAGAATGAGACAGGCTGCCATTAAAGTAAGACAGATCTAGAAGAAGTAGGAAACTGTCCAGATGAGGCAGACATGAGCATCAGAAAATAGAGCAAGTCCATGAAAAATGTCCTGAAGATTTGAAAAATGCAGATGGAGTTTAAGTAACCATTGGTATCAGGGGTCAGTATGTGGAGGCCTAATCCAGAACTGAAGTGGCATTCAAAAATTCTTTGAAATCAACTCCTTCGGGAGGTTTTACACTCAGGATTAGAGCCAGCTCCACCCTACTCCAAGAAATATCATTCATAGAAGAGTCTGTGTAAAGGAGATACCGTCATGCTACACAGTGACAATCTCTGTTCAGCCATGCTCAGTGGCTCCAGGTAGATACAAATGCAAAAATCCATGGTTTTTCATTCAATGTTATTTGTTTTTTCTTAACAGATTCAAGTAGCCTATTAATTTCAGGAATCTGAGCCAAAGCCCAGTTGACAAGTGACCTGCAGAGTAGAAGACGAAATAAACAGCAATATGGATGTTTCATTTTAAACTTGGCCAGAGACTTATCAATTTTCACTCTGAGACCCACAAAATCCTGGTGAGTTTACTGAGAAACTTTCTGCCCCTGTGCAAAAACCTCCCAGGCTGATGGGTGAAGTTTTCTCGGTAGACACATCTGCAAGCAAAATAAATCAGACACAGACTGGCAACAATCAGATCCAATTGATGTGTGGTGAGAGGTCTGCTGTTCTGAAACCTCACAGCATCCTCTTGAAACTTACTTACAAATTTCCTAGAAGCCTGAATCGATGTGAGGTGGCCACTACTTAGTCAACAGGGATGTTAACAAAGAACAGTTTGAACTTCAGTTCAGCTGCAACATATTGAAAAGAGGTGAGTTATTTGTTTCATTCCTTTTTATTTTTTGGTTGAGGGTTTCATTTTGATGAGCTGTGTTAGCAAGTCAGATGACATGAGATTTTATATCCTATGCTTCTTCTAGATTCCAAATCCCAGGGCTAGGTTGGAGTCTACCTGAGGATCTCCATCTCTGTGGTGGAATGATTTCATTCTACAACAGTACTCGGGAGGTCAGCTGCCAACAGATAGGGTCAGACCATGAGGACCAGAAAATGGAAAGAAAAAGATGAATGCCACCAGAATGGGGAATTTGTCTGTGCCAAATATCAAACATGTCAAAATTGTCATCATCAAATATCAAATATGTCAGCCTCTCAGCATCTCTCAGAGGTAGTATTATCATCTCAGTTTTAAGGATGAAGGAACTAAGATTCTGAGTTTGCCAAAGTTTCTCACCAGGAAAGTGGCAGGTCAAAGTTGGAGCTCATACATCTGACCAAAACCAAGACGCTCTGACTCCTCTTAGCTCTCACTGTGCAAACTGGAGTCCTTTAGTATCCCCTCTCCTGTCCCTCCACCTTCCAGCAAAAGGCTCAGATAAAGACTAAAATATCCATCCAGAGGAATATAATCAAATCAGAAATAAAAATTATTATTGCCGTTGTCGTCCATTCAGTCAACATACAAACATTCATGCAGTCCAAAGCAGCAACTGGAGACACTTGGAAACAGGCAGCAAATTCTTGCCCCTAGACCCAAAAGTTGAATCCTAGTTCTCCAGTGGACAGGAGATGCTGTGATTGTGCAGAATGTCCAGTCTAGTATAAGTAGAGTTCCAAAAAGGTTCTCGAGGCAGAAAATCAGCTCCAGGAATATGTGGGTGGGACATTTCTCTCCTAGGACTGGGGTCCATGGTGGCATGAGAGTGAGGCCTACCAAGGTCAGAGGAAGGTTATAGGTGGGTGCACTCAATGCTGACCCATCAAGTAATTGTCTCTATGCAATGAACCCCCAGAGATACAATCAATCCCAACACTTGTGTTGTACCTGAAGATGAAGGTATTTTGAATGCAAAAGAACTTTACAGGGAGACAGAATCAGGTTATCTCATGGAAGTTGTTTCTAGAGTACTTCTATTGGCCTCTGTGTCCTTTCTGGTATTTCACCCCTCGAAGCTGCTCAACAAACTAATGTCCAAAAATACTACATATTTTATGTCAAGAATGGCACCCATGAAAGCCACTTTTGCTACCTTTGGACACAATAATTTTCCTTTTTATGAAGAAAACCAAAAAGAAAATAAAGAAAAGACAAATATAACAGTTACACAAAGAGCAAGGAACTTAAGTTTAACTCTTTTTCGAGACAGCCTTGCAGTGTGTGGTGGGTAGATCAGGAACATCAGCTCTATGGTGGCAGTCTGTTCCACATGCGGCTCTCCTCCTACTACCAAGGGACCTGGGCACAGAAGTCTTTCTCTCTGTTTCCTCTCTTATACCAGGGAGATGATGATAGAATTGTTATGAAATGAAATTAACAATTGTCTCTTAGAGTCAGCCATTCACAGTGAGCTCAGTAAGTGTAGGTTGTTTTGATGATCATCATCATTGCTATAGTTAAGTCTCAATGCCCAAGCATGGATTTTCCATGGATTTTAGATTTGGGGAAATATTTGAAATATATTTTAAAAAAACAGGATGAAACTATAGGGGCTGATTTCAAGTTTATTCATATTATGTAGAAATGTACTTTTAAAACATTTATATTGTCCTGCAAACAGCTATGTGCTTCATAGATTAGCCCTATAAAGGTGGTCTTCTTCTGTGCTACTAAAAATCTGCCGATGGCAGATTTTAGTTACACTAAGTAAAATCATCCAATAAAATGTTTAAATTTTTGATCATTAGACATATATTCTTTTTTAGTATAATTCAAGAAAGATAAAACGTGGGTGATTCATTTATGAACTATAAAACTTTTGAGCCAGGAATTCACAAAATGAAATATGCATATCATCACAAAAGTAACTGGCTCTTTGGTGTTTATAAAATATTCCTTTATAGATTTTGAAAATTAATCCTTGATTCGGTTTAGAACACAGAAAACCAAAGATGAATTAAAAATGACTCTCAGGATTATTTTTAGAAATGCTTACTTATTAACTTTGGAGTATATTCTATCAATCAAACATAAAAGGATCAGGGTGGAAATAGTTAACAGGATCATCATTAGATCCATAATTGTGAAAGGTTTCTGCACTCTGAAAACCATTTTCTTAATTATTTTAGGTTAACACTTGTGCCCATAGCAGGGGGGAGAGAAGGGGACATATGTAATCTGAAACCCCAGATATGGTGCCTGCCCTGAATTGAGATAACATTAAAGATTTTATTGCTGATACATTATAAATTATTTCTATTACTGTGGTCCTGCGGGTATTGCGTTGTCAGTGCACTTTGCCTATTACCTCACTTAATGTTATTAACACACTTTGGGGTATAACATTACAGTTTTATCATGGAAACCTTAAACACTTACATCCAAAGTACTGAATCAAGTTATTATCTTTACTGACCAGACCCGTTTTATTGTCGTTTTATCACTCATAAAATCTGAGATTCAATTTGATTTAACTGTTAAGTAAAGCTTGGTCTCCATGAGTTTAAACCCAGCTGTAATATTAATATATTAATATATAAGATGACTTCATTTTATTAAAGGTGAGGTAACTTCGAAAACCTTTTTTAATGTCTTGGTGCTGCTAAGAAATTTAACCTGACCTGTTTGCACTTCTTTTTCACCAACATCGACAAAAATTTAAGATCATTTTCTTGGAGAATGGTGAGCACTAACTCTAAGATGCTTCTGGCCTATATTAAATACCAGCGACACATTAACCAGCTGCAAAATAGCATCACTTATCATGGTGTCAAGAGGCAATGCTCAAATTTTCAAACAAAAAGCACTTAGAATCCACTGTGTTAATAAAACATGGTTCATGGTTAAGAAATTTGAAGTGGAAGAATATGAGCACAATATTTCAATAACTTCTAAGTTATTCTTTTTAAAGGGGGGTATTGGATCCCCAAATCAAGTGGTCATTCAGAAAATAGAAAACTACAGATAACAGCGTGAATTGTACAAAAGATTTGTTACAGGAGCCCCATCTAGTCTTAACCCTGTGCCTAAATATTAGAAAGAAAATAAGGAAGATTTAATTGTGAAAAGCAATGTTTATATTGATATGTTAAATACTACCTTGGTATTGTTTAAATCCAATCATATTTGAAACATACTACAGTAAATGATAAGAAACATGCAAGAAAAGATTGTTTTATTTAAATCTAGAGCATTCCTCCTTCCAGAATGTATTCCTCCCAAGTGTTACAAGTTAGTGCTTTGCTTTAGGAATTATTGTTATGTGGACACACTGCAGTTTTGTAGCTCTAAAGAGGCAGATGGACTAGAAATTTTGGTTGGCCAAATGGCTAGTATTTTGACCTTTAATGTTATCACCTGTAAAGAAGAAATAACACCTCCTGAGGCTGCTGAGGAGTTTCATTATGAAAGTGTCTGGCACATCGATGGTGCTCAGTAAGCAATCATTCAATTTTTTCCCTCTATTTTTATAGTATCATATCAACATGAAATATGGCCCCCAGGATAGAACATCCATTACACCTCCACATCTGGAATCACGAATAGATGAAAAGGCAGGCCAAAGGGGGAGGGTCCCTAACATAGGTTAGTGCATGTGAAGAAATGTCATTGCTCCATGACTATCCAGGTCTTGAAGACAATACCTGAAAATCATCACATCCTGGTTGCATTGGTTTTATAGAAATCTCCCAGCAGTGGAGAACATCCTTATTTCATGAGTTAAACACATTTTATCAACACAGAATCTTGTAGACAAAAGTTGACATATATCTAACAAGAGTTAGCCAGGAAGGATAAAGGTTATCTAGTGCAGTGAGAAAAAATGTTCTTTGAAACGTGACTGAAACATGATGCCAGACCCAGCAACTTTACAGGTGGAAACATTTAAGTTAGAGGAGTTGATGAGCTTCATAGGAGTTGGAACAATAAAAGGAATGGGCTTCAGAGATCATCCAATTTCAGCTCCTGCCTTCGTTGAAAAGAAAATGGGCACAAAGCAAGGGGTTTTTTTTGAGTCTGTCCAAAGTTGCACAGCTATTCAAAGGGAAGGCTCAACCCAAGTCCCAGGCTTCCTCACCCTCAGGGCAGTTTCTTCACTCTGCACTTCAAATCCAGAGACTCTTCCTTCTTCATGTGGGCCTACTTCCTGCACCAAACCTGGATTTATCGCCACTGAATTACAGGTTATGTGAGGTGGTGAAGGACCAATGACCAAGACTTGCTCTCTGCTCATCTCGTAGGAAAAGTCAGGCACAAATATAGTACATTCCCCTTCCTCTGTGCATTATCTGTTGTGTGAGAGAGAATGTATGATGTATGTATATATACCTGCATGTATGCAGGTATATATATGTTTACATGCTCCTTTTCAGCAAAATTGATCCTGAACCTTGAAGACTGAAATTTCATTATGATTGGCCTGGGTGGGACCTTCCTTTCCCTTCCCCCCCCCCCNGTCACACATAGTAAGTTTTCTCCAACATTCCCTTCTCTCTAAGATGTTGAATAACTTCATCTTCTACCTTCCTTTCCCTTCCCCCCCCCCCCCGTAGTCCTTCAATGTGAGATTGTCTTTCCTCTAAAGGGAATATTCTCTAATTGTTGCTTCAAGTACTGTACTCCTTCCATTCATCCAACTGCCTTCACTTGTTCCCTCTGAAGGACTTGTTAAAGGAAGAGAAGGTTTCTAGGCATGTTCTCCATGTCTCTTGGATTTTCTTCTTCTGTTTTACATTTCTTTGTTCTTTCATATTATATTCCATCATTTGTAGAATGATCTTTCTTATTAAGTTCTCTTCACCTTTGCCCTATTGCCATCTATCCTATTTCCTCAATGTTTTATTTTTACCTCCATAATCAAGTTTTAAATTTCTGAGACATCTGGATGATTGTGTTCTTATGCTTTCGCTCAAAGTGTAAACCTGGAGTGTTTTATTCCCCCAGGCAAAATCTATTAAGTCTGTAAATTCCTTTTATATTACCTTGCCATATAACCTCATATCTCTGTGAGAATATATTAATTGGATTTATTTTATATATGTATAGAAATATAGTAATAATAATTATATTATTCTAAATTATAACAATTCTGTTATTTTAAGTGTTGTTCACCTGATTAGCTCTAGTTGATCATAGTTTCTTCCCTTCCCTTCTGTTCCATGCTCATCCCTCTAAGGGTTATTCTCTCCTTTCACAGTGACACAAAAAATAAAATCAATGAAGACTAAATATATTTCTCCTCCTCTTCACATCCGATCACTCCCCAGCTCTAAATAACCCAATATTTTCCTGTTTGAATATAATTTCTTTAAGTACTGTAATATCTGAGATGTAAATACTATATAAATATTATTAAAACTTTTCCCTAATTTTGCTCTTTACTTACATGCTGAAGACCACGCACATAAGGATATGAGCCACTTGCCATTTCTTTCACAGTTGCACAATATTCCACTTCATAGGTAAATCTTAAGAGTCAATCAGTACCCCAGGATTTAAGTCCTTGTTGTGACCTTGAGCAAGTGATTTAATCTTCAGGACAAATTCTTGACAGTAGCTGCTCATTATTTGTTAAGTGGATGAAAGAGCTCTAGCTGGAAACTTTATTACAATTTTTTAAAATGCACTTAAAGAGCTTAGAACAACTGATAGGTTATCAGAAGTGCTCAATAAATAACTTTTGATCATCATTATTGTTTTTTAACCTTATAATCATAATAAATAGCAAATGTACCTACAGTGGCTGAATCAGCATGGTTTGTACATTGGTGTGGTTAGTTTTGCCAATCCTGAGGCAATTTCATAATTAATTTTGTAATATCACTCCCCTTGGCATAAGCAGTCAATTTGTTGGCAAAGGCGACTAGATGATCAACTATGTGACTTTAGGGGCCCTTATTCTCTGGAAGGGTAATTCTATGGCTAAATGAAAGATAATGGGGAATTTAAAATAAATGGGTAAACTCAAACCATAAAGCAATGAGTGAGGAGTGTAGAAGTATGTATTTCTTGCTGGAATTGCACACCACCACCTATGAAATGTTTCTGACAAAACACTGAGCTGAATCTCTGACCATCCACTGATTCAATAATCTGTTAACAGGAAATATTCTCCAAGTGTGAGAGAATAAAGATAAAAGTAACAAAGTCCATAAAGCAGGAAACGCTATAGAAAAAAAATTAATGTTCACCAAAAACAAAGTTCAAGGGAAAAATTCATGCAGAGAAAGTTACAGATCAAGAGGCTGCAATACTCCCCATTTCCCTTCCTCACATCCTCTAGGAACTGTCACTCTACTCTGCTTCTGTCTTGGGTATGGTACAAGTCCCATATAATTGGTATCCTGCAGTATTTGTCCTTCTGTGATTGGATAATTTTATTTCCTCAAGGTCCATCCATATTGTCCCAAGATAAGTGCATTTCAGAGATCTGCTATAGAACTTGTGTCTCCAGTTAACAATACTGCATTACACACTTAAAATTTTGTTGAGGGCAGCTGTTCTCTAAAGGTTCTTTACCACAATTAGAAAAAAAAAACAAGAGATTATATTCAGCTATGTATTTGGGGGAGATACTATTTAAACTAACAAACCTAAAAATAGGATAAATCCTGGAAATACGCAGCCACAGATGCTTGAGGATATTAAGAGATCAATACTGATTTCCTTAAGTGTTACAATAGTATTGTCTTTATATTTTTTAAAAGAATTCTTATCTTTTAGAAATGTATACTAAATTTACATTTTTAAAATAATTTATTTTTTTAAGGAATTTCTTTTTTCTTTTCTTTCTTTCTTTCTTTCTTTTTTTTTTTTTTTTTTTTGTGGGGAGGGTGGGTGGTACTACAATTGAATCTAGGAGTGCTCTACCACTGAGCTACTTCCCCAGGGAAGGCTAGACATAAACACACAGAAGACACAGAATTACAGAATGAACTGAAGAAAGGTACACAATTATTATGAAGCAACCACACAAAAGTGTGATGGAAAGAAAACTGAATCAGTTAGGAAAAGCTACCAGTCATTCTTTAGTAACAAATAATCCCCAAAGTGCACTTCTGCAAAGATTGTTTATTTCTCACTCAGAGTCCATCATGTGGTAAGGAAGCCTCTGTTTTAGCCCTTGGTCCATCAACATCCAATTCAGAGAAAGTCATTTGTTCATAAAATACTCCTAGGCACAAGATTTTTCTGAGGATTATATTATATCAGGGCTTCAAGAGCTTTGAAATAGAAAAGCAACTGTAAAATCCACAGGAGCTACTTTGAAACAGCTAAAGTAAAGCTTGAGAAACCCTGAGGAATATTAGCAACTGTGGTCACAGAAAAAGGGTGGACAGACATTGTGGGAAGTGTCTGTACAGCCCCTTCCCAAATAGCTCACAAGAAGTATGTTCATTTAGCAGTATTATATGTGAGATGCCATGAGGCATAGGAAGATGCTTCAGATATGACTCCTCTTTTTTAAATATATATATATATATATATATATATATATATATATATATATATATATATATATATATAATTGTGTATCATAATNTATATATATAATTGTTGATAGACCTTTATTTTTTTTTATTTGTGGTGTTGAGAATTGAACCCAGTGCCTCACACATGCCAGGCAAGTGCACCACCACTGAGCCCCAGCCTCAACCCCAGATATGACTCCGCTTTAAGAAGGCAATATGGTTACATGAAGACACCAAGTATAAAATCTGTCCTATCAGGTTGCTTTTCCCAATCAGTGTTTGGTTTGGATCTTTACCTTAGTTTTGTTCAGCTGAAGGAGAGAACATACTAGGTCATAGATATTGAAGCCAAAATCTTTGAATCCTGGGGAAGACACACCACCACTGAGGGATCTACAAGAGACACCCCTCTGAAGATTTCTAAGTAGATTGTGGGATTGGCAAATAAAAAGCCTAGACCAAATGAATAAGTCTACTACATGGAAATAACAATTCGCCACTTGTGATTTTAAGCAAAATGTAAATTTTATATCTAAGTGTTTAGAAAAGGGGGCAAAGACTTGGGGTAGAGAGAAAAATATTGTACTCACCATCTCAAAGCTGAAAGACTGAAAAATAATTAATGAATGGGTTGATTCACTCAGCAAAAACAGTTTCCAGCAGTTCTGGCATGCTAGTCTGGATTCCAAGAGCTGGATCTATGAGCTCTAGGTATGGAATCTCATTCATTCTCTGGAGTTTCATCACTGTGGGGTGGTCCTGGTAGGTGTGAAGTGCCAGCCCTCAGGCATTTTGTGCTGAGAGACTTAACCTCAGTTAACACTAGGTAATTTTTAACTAGGTTGTGCTCAGTTTTACTGGGGAAACTGAGGAAACTAGGAATCCAGTGGATCTCAAAATACCTAAAAGATGCTTAACTAATCTTAGATTCTCTTTGTCTTACCCAATTCACAGAAATCTTGAGTATTAGATAGAGACCTTAAGCTTTTGGCCACAGGTGGATTTAATGGAGGAGATGGTACTTCCTTCAGAGGCCTATTAGATTAACAATATTAACTGAGAGTTGATATAATAGCCCTAGTGATAGGACAAGTGTATTAAAGTAACCAGTCCTGCACTGGCAAACACACAAACCCCCATAGCAATGGAGATGACAGCTTGGTAACAGCAGCTGCTGCTTAATTGAAAACATTAGAAAAATATTACATTATATCCGTATTCCCTGTTTTTATGTTTACTTTCATCACAAGTGAGAAAATAGTCCAGGAAAAAAATACAAAGAAAACATGAAACAAAGGTTCAAGACTCACAATGATAATGGATGAACCGTTGCTTGAAATTTAGTTTTCTGAAGACTCATTCTACTCTTCATGTGAAGGAGCAGTCCTTTTTTGTGTTCTGAGAGCCAGTAATTCCTCACATGGTGTTAAATTTAGTTCCTAGTCAGCCTTCTACATTGGATTAACTCAGAGGAGAAATGGAGTACCCATGTGGCTCTGTGTATGGTTGTTTGTGTATCTGCAAACTGGTTTTAAGATTCCAAAGGGCCTCTGTGTACACAGCAATAGATTTGAGACCCATAATCACAACAACATAAAGCTAGGAGTGTATGCTTATCAATGACGAGTTGCCATAGAAAAGGGTTCCATTCATACCAAAGCCAATACCAACATAAGAAGAACAATTAAAAGACAGTTAATAGGAAAAGTGGAAGATCCCTGCAATTTTGTGCAAACAGAATAAATTAAACAATGCATGGTCAGGGACACATTCATGTCTCAAAATATGAAGCAGGAAGGAATTCTAGAGTATATCGGGTGTCCAACAAAGGCCAGTCCCCTAGTACTTTACACTGATGACTTAGAAAGCCATATAAAGATAATATATGAGTTTTGTTTTTTCCCTCCCTTAGGGAAAAATAAATTCCCTATTACCAGAGGTAATAGTCCTAATGAATTTCATGGGCCCTAAACACTACTTGGCATGTAGTCAGGATCCATCTGGCCATTAGAAACAAGACAGCCCTATATGCAAATGAGATTTCCAAAAGCCTACAATGGAGTGAAAGTTCTCACTGCAGAGTAAACATGGAATGTTCCATTGAGAGCAAAACAAGGTGTTGCATCCTCAGAGCTCAGGAGTCTACCTTGTAATTGCAGAGGAGCCTTTTTTTTGGCAATAAAATTTGAATTCATTTCAAGATTAATTGCATCCCATGAAGAGAGAAAGAGAGAGCGAGAGACAAAGACAGAGACAGAGAGACAGAGAAAACAAAAGAGAGAGAAAGCATTCTGAAGCTTCTTGCAGTGGAGAACTGTTCCTTATTTGTTTTTTGTCCACCAGGACATAGTGAAAGCCTTTCACACAGCACACACTTAAATGCAGGCATACATAAGAAGCAAAATTGGTATGCTCCTGAAAGATATAATGGAATGGTAGGTAAGATATTTTCCAATGAGTCAAGAATTCCAGTATATAATTTAATTGATTCATTGATTTCTCCATTCAACTCATAGGCAATGAGCTACTCTGAGTCAAGCAAAGTGCTCAGCAGTGGGCTTGGACTTCCCAACCCACTCTTAAACATTGTTCTCTGAATTGCAGGTTGGAAACAGCATGCTTCCCATACCAGGACCTACACTCACTTGACGATAAACAAGTTAGAGATGATGTCAAATGTTTTGGGTAAGCCTGATTAATGTTGTCAAGCAGCATTTAAAAAGAAAATAACATCTGTACTATACTTGAGGGATTTTTGGGGGGGAGTTGAAGGGGGTTCTTTTACCAGTTTAATACTGCCTTACTCCCTGAATCTGTGGATAGAGTGAAGACAAAAACACCTTTTTCAATGTTCACTATCAAACATGCAAAATTATCACAATGGTCTCATTCTTTTAAGTTGTATTAAAACTCTCAGTTTAGCAATAGTGTCACAGGAGAAATGTACAATAACTTGCTGATGAAGCCATAGTTCTTTTCTCAATCATTAATGTTACCATATAAGTCTTTAAAAGGTGCTTTCTAAATTTAAAAAATATCTCATTTTGATTTTATAGAGGTGTTTTCTTATTATTTGGTTTTTCAGGTTGAATCAAAGTATCCAAGTTATAGAAATTAGATTAAATGATTTCCAAGAAAACTGAAAAACAGGATTACACAACCCTATTAATGGAGACAGTGGATTAAAATGTATTAGGTTGATGATAAATCAAAGGTTTACTTCAGTAGTATTTAATGGTTAGCTCGTTGGTGGAAATTGGTGGCTGAGTTGACATATTCCCCTTCTTTAAAACAAAGATAATCAGTAAACAGTAAATCTCAGAATTAAGTTATATTGAAACACATAAAAAAATTAAGAACAAACAAAAATGATCTTAATAGATTATTATTATATTTTTGGAGAAAGAGAAATTTGCTCCAGTCTTTCAGGATCTATTAGAACTTGTAAGTGAGGAAAATAGGAAGAGATTAATAATTTGGGAATGCAAGCTTTTCTGGAAATCCAAATCAGTAGTTTATCAAACTGAACTGAATCTTTGGAAAATGCTTTAAGAAATGATTTAATGCAAGTTTTATGTAAAGTTTTTAATAAATCGATTTATAGGTATGATTTTTGCAAATTTATGATCTTAAAGAATTTCAGAAGTACTCCAAGTCTAAGACACTTTATTATCAGTGTAAGAATATCTTTTCTGATATTCTTGATAGATTATCATATACCTCTTAATCATATATGTCCAGGAACCAAGAACTCTCAATAGCTCAGCTATAGTACATTGTGAACAGATTATGTTCATGTGGCCAACATGCAACTTAACAAGAGCTTGTATTCTAATGTTATCAAAGGTCTCAAGCACAAAATTCTGAAGAGAGAAAACTATACAGGTTATGGGATGCCTCAAAGTTGATTCACAGTAGAAGACTTTATGCAGATAAAGTTTACAATTGCTGGAGTTCTCGATTTTTATAAAATGCTAAGTTAGCCCAGTATGATGGCCAACTGCCCAAAAGAAAGTAAGAAACAGACTAAGTAGGGATGTGTAAAAACAGTTGTGCTCATGAGAACAGGCCAGGTGCCCACCTCCCCTGATAACCAAACATATTCACATTAGCTTTTAGAGGCAAATTTTTTAAAGTTGCTCAAGCCAAATTTAAGCATCTAAAATATGGAAACTGCAGCCCTTACTTTCCATGCAGAATGATTGCTACAAATACATGAGATAAAATTGTACAAATATGTAGAATTTTTCAGTGACTGGTACATGATTGAAGCTCTAGAAATTTCAAAATCTGTCTGTAAATGTAATAGAATAGTTTTTGGTCTCATTTTTGCCATATCTGGTATTGATAGAATTAACAGAAAGAAAATTAACTTTTAATATAGAAATTTTAATTAATTATGATAAAACATCCCTAAAATCAATGGGATATGTGAAAATTAATTAAATTCACGAACACTTCTCCAGTAATGTTCAGAATTTTTATCTATGGAGCATAGTGAAATTATATTTCTGATATCGAAAGAAAGACTCGGGTTTCTATCAATTACTGATTAAATCCATCATTGTCTAATATGTATCAAAAAGTGTGATTAAAATGCAGCATATACCATTAATAAATGCACAAATATATAGAATAAAAATTATAAAGTTTTAAAAAGAATAAAGTTTAAAATAATATAAGACATATAAGCTCATATAAATTGCATGCTGATCACCTTGCAAAAATACTAAAATTCTTATGTAGCACATGGAAAAATTCTAGTTGTAATCAAGCTAGTTGTGTATATGGTACATTGTTGTATATTTTATATATACATATATAATGGTATAGGATAATGCAGCATAGTGTAGCATTACATGATATTACATTGATCGTGTTTTTGGTACAGCTTTACAATGAAAACAGTAAGACTCTTCTCTGGTACATGAGAAAAGCTAGTTTTGTTTTCACAATACAACTTTGCCATTCTCCTTTCACCTAGAAAGAGGGTTATTCATTTAACACTAGATTTAAAATAATTCTCAGTTGATAATAGACTGAAATGTTGCAAAATTTTGCAGCAAAATAAAGTTATTAGAGGTTATTCATGCTAAATTATACTATTTGTGGGTATTAAAATACCCACCAAGATTTTACTGCATATTAGAATTCATTTTAATCCCATTGATTAAGATTTTTCCCATCCAAATATATAAAAAATAATCCTACATTAAGTTATTAAACCTCTTCTAGATAAAGTATGCATGGAAAATATGATCAGATACAGGAACTAAGAATGTTTGATTATCTTGTAATCTCTACATATTCATTTCAAATAAGTTAATTCCACATAATGTAGTGATCCTTTTCCAGTTGGAGATTTGAGTTTGATATCTCAATGCTTATATTAATCCCAACATTTATGTGCAAGCATATTGATTTGTTTTGTGGTGGCATTATTGGCTGCTTCAGGTGGCTCTTACATCAATCCTAAAAGGAAAAAAAATATGGAAATGATAATGAATATTGTTGCTAGCTTTGTTATTAAAACATGCTGTTTCCCTTTCAGTTGGAGTAGGGGCATTTAAAAAGACAATAACAATTCTTAAATGAATATTAAACCCTAGGAGATACCTCCTAGAGATATTAGAGGATTGTGTGTTAAGAGGAGGTTAAATTCTTTAGAAATGGTTTAACAAACTTCTCATCATTTGTTATTAATTGTAATTTTGGCAAGTTGAATCAAGCATCTTTTATAGTAGGGGCAGGCTCCCTCTGACAAATTTTCTGTCTTTAGCATTATAGAGCTATGACTCAGGTATTCCCCAAGGAAGTGGGTGGGTAGAAAGGCAAGGAAAGGGGAAGGCTGAGGAAGGGTGGGGTAAAGGGAAAGTGGTGAGAGAGAAAAGGTGGGCACCATGAGGAGGAAGCATCCTCTTGCTAATCACCTATCACAAGCAATGAAATTCCTCAGGCTGGGAGTCAGCCAGGTGCATTTCAAAGAGAAGCGATGGGGGAGAAAGTGTCACTCAAGGCAGATATTTATGAAAGATGACAGTTTGCAAATATCTCAATCTTGGACAAGCCTGCGCCAGTGACGTGGAGGCGTGCAGCAAAATTGGAAGAGTCAGCAGCCAACATTTATTTCATCAGGACCTGTCCAATCTCCACTGATGGTTTGATAGTCTGGGGAGAAGAGGTAACGTGGTGCTCATTCTGCTGGTTACTTGCAGGCAGTTTGCATGGATCAGTTCAGAATGTTCTAATAAATATGTAAAGAAGGATAAAAAGAAGAATTTAGAAAAGCCCTGTTTGCAGAACTTGCACACGATTGGATTACCTTTTTAGCTATGCCAAAGAGGAGGCTTAGTAATTACAGAAATATTGATTGCTGCTCCTGCCAGTTGACAGTGAGATAGGCAGTGTCTTGCCAGTGTGGAGACCTTGATTCTGGTAAAAACACCCTGTAAGTACAGAGGACTGAAGAAGTGATCTGGTTAGACACCCTTCCCCATGACAGCTGCCCCACAGTTCCTAATATACAGAACAGAGTGAGTTTTGTTAGACATGTAAGTCTATATTTCTTCCCCAAGGGATGAAATACTAGATACTGGCCAGAACAAATACTGAAATAAATACCAACGGGGAATTTCCCCTAGTATTTCTATCAAGCTGTTAGAAAGCTTGGGTGTCAGAAAGAAACAGGATTTGGGGGCAAGTAGACTGGTTTTGACATCATGATATGTTAGATGCTGCTACCTATTCAAACTCTGCCAACAGATTTGTTTACTTTGCTATTCAAGATGCTTTCAATGTACATATTTTCAATGCCAAAAGTTAAAAAAAATCCAGAGATTTTATGTTAAAGTTTTAATTTTAAGCCTCCCTAGAGGGAAAAAAAATATTAGATTGGACAATAATGGGTACACAATTGTAAGAGTAGTTACCACTTTTAAAAGATGCATCATTTCCAAAAACAACAACAACAACAAAATCCATGCTGAGCACCAGTTGTCCTTTAACATCAACTTTGTACCTTTTGTCACTTACATAATATTTCATTTTATTCACTTTTATTGCCTAAACGACTCTTTTAAGCATTTGAATTTTGACCATAGAAAATAAACATGCTAGCTTTGCCACTTGGGCTAAGATGCAATTCCTTGGGTTCCTCATCTTTGAAATAAGAATAAGTCTGATAGCTGCATGGAGTCATTGGTGAGGATTTGAAATGCAATTTTAAGGGTAGTTGTAGATAAGCAGATATTCTGTTTACATGGGTGTGAAATTTTGAAAGCTGTCCATACATTTTATTGAGTATTAAATCACCACATTTTTTTCCACTAACCTTTGTGCTACTGCCGTGGTTCTTTGGACTTGAACATCCATCAGAATCACTTTGAGGCCTCATTAAAACACAGAAACACCTTAAAGTTGCTGATTCTGTTGATCTATAGTGGAGCCTGAGAATATGCATATCTAATGTGTTCCCAGGTGAAGCAGATGTTTTGAGAACTGCAGGCTTCTTTACTAGGGCCAAAAGTATTGTGGCTAGAGAGAAGGCCCATGTTGCATCCATAGCTTCCAGCAAAGAGAAGCAATTCATTCAAAAGAAACATTGAATTCCATTATGTACCATTTTCTTCCCTCACATATACCTTGCGTTTTCTAGAATCTTAAAAATTTTAAAACGAATTTGTTGCAATGCATATCTCATTCCCATCATGTGAAGTTTGGCTTCAGTTTCATCCCTTTTAAACAATTCCAGGCCATTCCTGAATGTGTGCAATAAGAAAGAAGTAAGTTGGTGGACTGTGGTTGTGTCAGTGGTAGAATGCTTGCCTAGCATGCATGAGGCACTTGGTTCGATCCTCAGAACCACCTAAAAATAAAATAAAGATATAGAGTCCACCTAAAACTAAAAATAAATATTTTGTTAAAAAAAGAAGAAGTAGTAAGTTGGGAGAGTTCTTGCCCACAGGGGCCTGCAGGCTGGAGCAGAGACCCACATGGATACAAAAGCTTTATCAGCCTTCTTCTCCTTAGCAGTTTGGGGTGAGAAGAAATCTAGGCCACTTCTTCATTATTATTACTGTTTCTTTTTTAAATTTTGCTTTCTACTTCGTCACCCTTCAGCACACACTTCTCTACCCTCTGGAGTAAAAGTTAGCCTCTTTGATTTCTATGCAACACTATGATAGAAAAAATAGTAAAATATGCAAAGATTTGTCCCTGTTATTAAAATAGAAATATAACCATGTCTGTCGAATTAATTGCTTAATGAGGGAGAAAAAGACTAAGATTCTTAGAAATCTGAAAGAGAACATGAAATCTTAGCATCCAGAGGACTAACTTCTTGTGGAAATGGTGGTAGGAGAGAGAACTCTTCTCACAAATACAAGTAGAACTGAACTTTCCTCTCCAAGCACCTCTCCACAGCCCCAGCCAAGTCAACAGTATCACAAGGAAGAAGTTCTTGCTCCACTGATCTTTCAGTCTTCACAATCAGTTACTTAGTACATTTGATCTTACCTCCCTAAGATGGCGCTTTCCAACACATAAAGGGGGTAAGAAATGCTTAATAACCATATTGTACCATTATCAGAAGAAATCACTTAATCACATAAGTGAAGTGTCTAGCCCACAGCAAGTAGTCTTCAGATGTAACAAACGATTCAGTGCATCAGTAGTCGAAGTCATGGTATTCATTATAATCTTAATTGATTATGGTCTTCCCTAAACTCTTAGCTCCCTATAGGCCTTCTTGCCTCCATTAAAGTAAGTGTCAAGTTTCACAATAATCGGTCTTGGGCCACTCTAGTAAACTTCTTGACATCAGGGCAGAGTCAAGATTAGCTCAGAAGACCCAGTTCCTAGCACACTTCCCAGAATATGCTCAGTGCTTACTATGATGAATTATAATAAATCTATTCTTTCATATATCGTTTCAGAAATATATCCTCTACTTGGTTTAAGTTTTTTCTCTACTTTACCAACTCATTCTTTCTCTGCTGATATCTTGTTTGTAACCTCACAATGGGGCCATTTATATCTGGGATTAGACTTTTTATTGAATTCCGATAATAGACTTGAATTACCAGTCATTAATATGGGCAGTTGTCATTATTCATTAATATGAATGTTTATTTTCTTCTTTTTTTATTTTACTAAATGAGATGGAATTTTTTTTTGGGGGGGGAACCAGGAATTGAACTCAGGAGCACTCGACCCCTGAGCTACATCCCCAGCCTTATTTTGCATTTTACTTAGAGGCAGGGTCTCACTGATTTGCTTAGCGCCTGCCTCCTTGCTGCTGAGGCTGGCTTTGAACTTGTGATCCTCCTGTCTCAGCCTCCCCAAGCCACTGGGATTACAGGCTTGTGCCACTGTGCCCAGCATGATATGGAATTTTAACTAAATTTTCCAACTAATTTATTGTTTCAGGTTTCTTTGGATAAGGACAACATTATTAAAATTAAAAGATTCATTTAACCATTTTCGATATGACTATCATCCTATACAGCACTAATTAATGTGATACCTTTGAACAATGTCCTAATGTTTTTTACTAATTAATTTATTCATTTTAATTAGGTATATATAACAGCAGGATGCATTTTGATTCATTGTACATAATTGCAACGTAACTTTTCATTTCTCTGGTTGTACACGATATAGAATCACAACATATGTGCAGTCGTACATGTACCTAGGGTAATCATGTCCATCTCATTCCACCATCTTTCATGCCCCCATACCCCTTCCCCACTCCTCCCTCTCCTTTGCCCCATCAAAATTTCTCTATTTTTCCCATGTCCTCCCCTCCCATTACGGATCAGCATCCACTTATCAAAGAGAATATTCAGCCTTTGTTTTGGTGGGGATTGGCTTACTTCACTTAGCATGATATTCTACAACTCCATCCATTTATCTGCAAATGCCATAATTTTATTCTCTTTTAATGCGTGTAATATTCCATTGTGTATATATACCACAATTTCTTTATCCATTCATCTATTGAAGGGCATCTACATTGGTTCCACAGTTTAGTTATTGTGAATTGAGCTACTATAAACATTGATGTGTCTGCATTACTATAGTATGCTGATTTTAAGTCTTTTGGGTATTGACTGAGGAGTGGGATAGCTGGGTCAAATGGTCATTCCATTCCAAGTTTTCTAAGAAATCTCCATACTGCTTTCCAGATTGGTTGCACCCATTTGCAGTTCCACCAGAAACTTATGAGTGTGCCTTTTCCACTCTATTCTCAACAACATTTATTGTTGTCTGTATTCTTGATAACTGCCATTCTGACTGGAGTGAGATGAAATCTTAGAGTAGTTTTGATTTGCATTTCTCTAATTACTAGAGATGTTCAACATTTTTTCATGTATTTTTTGATTGATTGTATATCTTCTTCTGAGAATTGTCTGTTCAGCTCCTTAGCCCATTTATTGATTGGATTATTTGGGGGTTTTTTGCTATTGTTTTTTGAGTTCTTTATACATCAATGTCTTAATTTTTTGACCAAAGGAGTGAAGAGTAAGAAAGAAAAGGATAAAAGAGCACAAAGAGCTACTACTCTAAACTGTGGTTACCTAGAGCCAACATGACCATGTAATTTGACATCTAAATTTTAAGTCCTTTTTCAAAATAGGAGACATAATTAATCATTTCACAGGGAAAATTGGGACCAAAAGGTCACCTTGGGACAATGAGTATATATGTTATCCCACTTGATAGTAAAGTGGAAAAGGAAGAGAGTGATAAGGAAATCTGATCTGAGATACTGGTGGTTGAAAACACTCATCTTGAAATGAAACACAATTCTCTTAAGAAGCTCCAGGAGAAAACAGGTGTTGAAATGCAGCCATAATCTCTCTCATAGGTGTTTTCAATGCATGTAGTAAAGATTCTGTGAGGTATTATTGTGCTGTAAACTAAAAATAAAATCAGTAAGAGTGTATGTTATAGGTTATAGATTAATAAAAATACAGATATAGATATGATAAGTAAGATAAGACAATTATAAAGCAAGAACTGTCATAGGCCTAAGACTCCATTTTGCTGCCTTCTATTTAAAAAAAAAAAAAAAAAAAAAAAAAACCTGTTACAAGACCTGTTTCTGAGAAACTGAAATGAAAGCTGTTTTCTTATAAAAATTGTTTTTCTGTACTTTGTGCCCCATGAATTGTACCCTACTCAGGATGCAGCAGTGGTCATGGTGAGCTACATCCTGGGTTTGAGTGCACTTGTGGGTCTACATGACTTTAAAATAGAATCTCGACCCCACCAACCCCTGCTCATTCTCAGGATACTGATGTCTAGCACCTGCTTGAATCTGGAAATGTGGTTAACTGAATTGCAAAGCTGATTGCCATTTTTGTAGCTTTTGTATTTGCTTGCTTGCTAACTGGAAAATTCCAGTCTTGCTTAGGGCTCGAAGATCCCACATACTATTGTTTTAATTCCTGTGATTGGCTTACTTGCATGATGCTAAGAAAAGCCCCTGAGTTATGGTTTTCGTCTTTAAGTTCCCAGGATACAGGCCAGGAAGTTGCTGTTCTCCCACAGAGTTTCAGTCTTTATAGGTGAGTAACAGTCCCTGGCCAGGTAAATAAAGCTCTCTTTGATCTGAATTTGGACGTGTTTTCTGAAGTGACTCCCCATAACAATATCACAGAAAAGAAATCTGATATTCCCCAAAAGCACACATTATAAACATTTGCTGACATTAGACCTATTGCTGACTCTTGGTTTCTTGTTTACATACCCGTGAGGGCCATTTGTACAGAATTTTTTCCAAAATAGCCAAACTGGCTGAATAAAATGTGTTGCATATTATGTTCTCCCCATAGCCACTTGTAGAAATACCTATATTTATTATTTAGCTAAGAGAGCTCCATTACCTTTGTCATTCAGAGAAAGGAATCTTCCAGTATAAAGTGGGATGTCATGTATGGATGAAGCGAGGCTGATGTAACTAGGAGAGCTAACACTAATACAGAATGTTCAGAAAGCTGGCTCTGTCTCACATGTCATTCCCAGTTGGGTGTGCTAGGTGGGAGGTGGTGCTATTACCTGTGAACATCCCTGGACTAATGCTCCTTTCCTCCTACCTGACCTCATGGCTTAGGAGCTTACAATTACTTGCATAATTGAGACCAGATACTGTAGATCTACAAGTGAAAGAGATAACTCTTAAGTCTTATGTCTCAGACCTAAGAGAGCACATAACTCTTCAAATGACCGTACATGGGAAGATTAGCCAGATGGCCACCCACTCTTTGCAACAGGGGAGGCTAGGATCTGAGCAGCCACGTGCATGGTTAGAATTGTATTTCTGTGGAAAAGGGGAGAAATGAATTTTGTGGACAGTTGGCCATCTCTTCCTCACAGATGAGTACACATGAGAAGTGAGACCTATCAGTGAGCAAAATAAGGTTGAACAAGGTTAGAGAGAGGATCCTAGCTTCAGCAGTGAGGTTGAAGCCAATGACTTCACCAAACCTGAAATCCTTTATTCTTTAAGATGAATGTCCCTGTAAAGGAGTCTCCCTAGAATTGTGATCTGGAAACTTTTTTTCTTACCCCTTCTGTGTTTTGTCCATTTTGAAAATTTCATTCATTCCTTTCTAACTTTTCTAACACCTAGTATACCCAACACCGTTTAAAGTATTTCATCCGCCCCACCAAAGGGTAGGAATATAAAAAGTGGTGACTCATATCATTATATTAAAATTTTGTTTTCATCCTGTATATTTCTCATTCAAAATGCCCCCAGTGGACTGATATTTACAGACAATGAACCAAAGTTGACATTACTGTATTCAAGAACAAGAAAAATCTGTGTCTGGCAAACTTTTCCCCATTCTTCTACACTGTTAACATCATATTTCTTTCACCTGCATCATTTCTACTAATAGACGAAAGTCATGCTTTCTGTTGGTCATTATTTAAGATCTAAATAGCATACTCTTAGGTCCTTCCCTCATCACTGTAGCCAGGAATTACTGTCTTCTAGTGTCTCACTCCCATTATTACTTTTTATAGCAAGCATTTGTTGATGCTCACATTTATCAACATGTCTATATATTTATCAACAAATTCTTAATATATTACAATAATTCAGAGATCTAGAGCAGGTCAAATAGATTTGAGTTTAAAATTCAGTTCCCCTCATACACATGCTTGGGCATGTTATTTAATTTTTCTCAGTTTCATTTCTCCTACAGGTAAAAGAAGATAACAACAGTGTCTATCTCATAGGGTAAACTTTGAATGAACTGTTATTATGCATGAATCCTTGATCATTTGACTATTGTTGTTTATGTTATATATCATCCATTACTCTTTCCTTACATATAATTATATATGTTTTCATGTTGGTTTGTGGAAGTTGCTTGTTACTTTTTCACCTTTCTTGTATTGAGAAAGAAGTGACCTTATGGATGATCAGTTCAAAATAATCCCAATACTAGGATTTCCTCTACAATGCCATCTACCTACCCAGGAGAAGGAGGCCACTTACTAAAACAAATCTTTACAGCCAGGTACAACAATTCATGCCTGTAATCCCAGTAACTCAGGAGGCAGGAGGATCCCAAGTTCAAGGATAGCCTCAGTGATTTAGCAAAAACTTTGATAACATAGAGAGACCCTGTGTTTAAAATAAAAAAAAAATAAATAAAAGGACTGGGGATGTAGCTCAGTGGTAAAGTGTCCCTGAGTGAATCTCCCGTAACAAATCCCAACCAAGTGACTTGAAGACTGAAGTGATCTCTTAATATAGAAAGAACAGAATCCAGCTCAAAATTTCAAATGGATGCAGATTATTGCAAAATACACTTTGTTGGTTCCTTTCTTACGAACACTACCATTTCTAATTTTCAGTAACTTAAGATTTTATTAGTTAAATGCAAGTCCACATATTACATGTTAGTCCAAAGTTAAAGTCAACCAAATATTTTAAAGACCCTTACACGTACAAGAAGGCATAGAACCATTCTTCATAACCCTCCTTCTCCTCCTCCTAAGAGTTGTTTTAACACTTTAAGCCTCAAATTATCCTGTTACAAAATTAAATAATTTTACATACACCAAAATATTAATGAAAGTCTAGCTGAAACACTATGTGCATGTAGAAGAGAGTTTCATATTCTTCACTATGCCACTTTTAGTAAACCTATTCACCTTCATTTTGTGTTTAGGATTTGAATATGAAATTATTTGATTTATATTACAAATTGAATGTCTTTTAACAGATATAGGGAAATCCAGGTTATATATTTCTCCTTGAGTGAATTCTTATTATTTTTGTTTCAAATAATTGATGTGCTTCATCTAAGTTTTTAAATTTATTGGCATAAAGTTGTTCATAATATCTTATTACTCTTCAACATTGGTCACCTCTGTCACTTCTAATATTGCTATTTTGTAACTTCTTGTTATTTTTCTGATCAGTCTAGGTATAATTAATTAAGCCAATCTTGTCATTTATTTTTCTGTATTTTTTGCTTTTTTTAAATCTTTTTCCACTCAGATCCATACTGTTTTTTCTTTTTATCCCTTTGGACTGCCATTTGCCCTTCTATTTCTCTCTCTTAAGGTTAAAGCTGATGTCATTGAGTTAAGACCTCTCTTTTTTTTTTTCAGTAAATATGTTTAGTGCTATAAGTTTTCCTCTAAGTACTGCTTTAGCTCTAATCCACAAATGTTTATATTTTCTGCTTACATTTTTATCTTTATATAAATAAGTTTTAATTTCTCTTTTAATTCTTAAAAATATGTTAATAACTTACAAAATTTGTAGAAGTTTCACTTTCCTGTTATTGATTTCTTATCTAATTATATTTTATTTAGATAACACACTTAATTTAACATAAATCTTTTAAAATCTTGATTATGCTCCAAAATATGGTCTACCTTGTTGTACATTCCACCTGCTCAAAATATGGTCTACTTTGCTGCATGTGGTAGGAGGTTTCATATTCTTCACTATAGCATTTTGGTCCATTATGTTGGACATGCCTTCTATATAATTTCAGATATAATACCTACTTATTCTATAAATTACTGAAAAGTGTAACTAAAATCTCTGACAATAGTTGTAAATTTGTATATTTTTTACAGGTTTTTTTAGGGGGAAGGAAGTTATTCATGTATTTTGAAGATAAATAATCACTTAGGAATGTTATGTCTAGTTGATGGGTTGACAGCTTTATCATTATGAAATCACCTTAATCACCTTATTAATTTGTTGAAAATTTTTTGCACTGAAAATATATTTTTCCATTATTAATATAAATGGCCCTGCTTTTTGTATCACAAGGTAGATTTTTACAAAGCTTTGTTGGGATGTAATTTGCATATCATAAAATTTATTATTTAAAATCTTCAATTTGGTGTTTTTAAACTCTTTATTGTGTGACTCTTGTTGCATCTAGTTCTAGATATTTTCATCAAACAGAAAGAAACCAGTACCCATTAGTATTTACTCCATACCTCTCCTTTCTCCAGCACCTGGCAACTATTAATATCCATAAGAGAGTATTGGTCATTATTGGCTCTAATAATTTCAGATGATATTTTCTTCAACCTTGGGTACTGTGTTAGCTTTCCTTCACTGTAGTGAAATATCTGAGACAATTAACTTACAAAGAGAATATTTACTTTGGATCACAATTTTGGAGGTTCTAATCTGTAAAGACAAATACTAAAGCTCTTATATTTTTAATATTTGCTAAACTGTTAAGTTACTTTTTGGCATTGTAAAATGATGTCATTTATTCAATTTATAAACATTTATTTTTTATTGAATCTTTTTAGTTTTAAATGACAGTAGAGTCCATTTTGATATCATTACACAGACATGTAATATATCTTATTCTATTTAGGATCCCAGTCTTGCAGATGTACATGATGGTGAGATTTATTTGGTGTATTCATATATGAACATAGGAAACTTATGGCAGATTCATTCCAGTGTCTTTTATTTTCCTATCCCCCTCTCTTCTCTTCATTCCCCTTTGTCTAATCCACTGAACTTCTAGTCTCTATCTCCCACCTTATTGGGGGCTAGCTTCCATATATTAGAGAAAACATTCAACCTTTGTTTTGGGGAAATTGGCTTATTTCACTTTGTGTGATAGTCTTCAGATCCATCCATTTACAGGCAAATGTGGTAAATTCTTTTTTTGGTACTGGACATTGAACCCAGGGGCACTTGACCAGTGAGCACTTCCCCAGCCCTATTTTGTATTTTATTTAGAGACAGGTCTCACTGAGTTGCTAAGTGCCTTGCCATTGCTGAGGCTGTCTTTGAACTCACGATTCTACTGTCTCAGTTTGCTGATCTGCTGGGATTACAGGCAGATGTGCACCACCATGCCTGGCTTATAAATTCTTAATGGATGAGTAATAAATACATCATTGTGTGTGTGTGTGTGTGTGTGTGTGTGTGTGTATATATATATATATATATATATATATATATATATCACATTTTCTTTATTCATTTATATGTTGAAGGACNATTTCTTTATCCATTCATCTGTCAAAGGGTACCTAGGTTGGCTCCATAGCTTAGCTATTGTGAATTATGCTCCTATAAAAATTGCTGTGGCTACGTCACTGTAGTATGCTGATTTTAAATCCTGTGGATGTATACAACAGAGTGGAATAACTGGGTCAAACAGTGGTTCTAATCTCAGATTTTTAAAAAATCTCCATACTGCTTCCCAGAGTGATTGCACCAGTTTGCAGTCCCACCAACAATCTATAAATGTACCCTTTTTCCTGAATCCTTACCAAAATTTATTGTTACTTGTATTCTTGATAATTGTGATTCTAGCTGGAGTGAGATGAAATCTCTATATAGTTTAAATTTGCATTTCTCTAATTGCTAAAGATGTTGAACAGTTTTTCATATATTTGTTGACCATTTGTATTTCTTCTTTTGAGTAGTCTCTGTTTAATTCCTTAGCCCATTTATTGATTGGTTTATTTTGGTTTTTTGGTGTTACATTTTTGAGTTCTTTGTTAAACTATTTATAAAAGGAAAAGAAGTAACTATAAATTATAATAATGCATTGACCTCAAAATAATATATTTTTTTAAAACTGAAGCAATCAATTCTCTTAAACATACTAGTTATAGGAAAGAGATGGTAATCCATAGGCAAAATGCTTCAGACAACATCTTACCTCTCTTGACTTTATCCTTGGAACACTCTGGAACCAAGGAAAAAGATATATATCCTCAAAGTAAAGATGCAGAGTATTCTGCAAGGTCATTCTATCAGAAAACCAAATGATACCAAAAAAAAAATGCTTTGAACTATAATAAATGTAACATTTGGCACACTGTTTCTTTTAATTAGCATCTTTATCTGACTAAGCTATAGAAACTTGTTTTGCTGAGTGAGGTCAGCAAGTTTGGAAACTTAAATTGAGTTGCTTGAGCGAAGAGAGGAAGCTTGATATGGCAGCTTTCTGGACTACTTACCTACGGAAGAGACTGCAACCAAATTTATACTTTTAACACACAGAGGAGCAACATTTGAGTGACAGAATATGGTTTATTTCAGCCTTTAATATTTACTTGAGAAGCTACTGTACTCTTTTCTCTGAGACATAATTAACTCATTCCAACGGGGAATATCTTAGATAAATATGTCGATATATCTCTTTTCCTATCATACCAGAATTTGAAAACAGTGTAAAGAATACAATCAATAGCAGATAATGATACAAATATAATCTGCAGTTGCTAAAATATGTGTGATAGGTATGGACATTTTAACTTAAAATGAGCCAAGTCATATTTTAAAATCACTTAGTTCAAGAATACTCAAACTGAAAATTTGGTACAAGTTGTCTTCAAAATAATTAAACTGTTATAATCAGATTGCTAGTTTCCCAACAACATTATCACACTCGATATCTATTTTTGCTCTCTGTTTGTGTCCATCCTCATTGTGGGGGACAAGGGGCAGTTTTATTTTATATTTATCAAATTGCCATTTAGACTAGGTATTGTCTCATCTATTTTTTATCCATTAGTATTTCTTCTTTGGGGAATTGATTTTTATATCCTTTCCTGGGTATTTGTGTGTATGTGTGTGTACATATCCATCATTTTTATCAATTGTCAAAACATCTTTATATATCCAGAGTATAATTTTATCAAATTTCTTTTTTTACTCAATTTTTAACTCAAAAGCATCTTTTTGACAAAGTTATTACTTGTGTTTAGTCATATCTGGGGGGTTCTTTGTATTTAGTCAAAACTGGAAGTTTTATTTGGGTGTTCCTAGGTTTTATGTTCTACTTAGAAATAATTTTCTTATTATTCAAACATAGAGCTATTTTATTTAGACGCTATGATTTTTCAGATTCAGTTTCAAGTTTTTCTGAAGTTTGTTTTACATACATTTTTGTTATGAGTCTAATGCTATTTGTTTCAAAGAGAAAGTGGCACAACATCAATTATGATTAACCCATCTTTCACCACTCTTTTGAAATGACACCACAAATTAAATTTCCTCTTTTGTCCCTCCGGCAAAATCATTTGTTCCATTCTAGTATCACGTGTTTGACTACCTATAGTCTGTTTTTTAGTTTGTATTCACTTCTTTTTACTGAAAAATAATCCTTTTATTTATTAGTGCAAGTTTACTTAAGATAAATGTTAGATCCAAAATTCCATAAGATAGTCTACTGGGAGCTAGATTCAAAATCATTGACCTTGCATATGAATGGTTCATGCACCACTGGTTTCTGTTTCTTAATTTTTAGATGCATAAAATAATGACATTAATTTTACAATCTCATGCAATTATTATGAGGATAAAATGAGTTACTGTATGTGAACACTTAAGTGCCTAGTATGTAGTTAATATTATCATTGCTCTCATAATGTTGGAATTTTTCTCACCAAAAAGCATGAAATATATCTCCATCTATTTAGCTACTTAGTAAATAGATAACATTTACTTTACATTGAGATCTTGAACACTCTTGTCATTTTATTTAAGGATATTTTCCTTTTATTATTAACAAGGGTGTGTTTATTCTCTGCAATTTCTTACCAGATATGGAACTATTATTAGGTTTGTATAATACAGAGCTGTCAAACTTTTTTATTTTTATCTTTCATTTCTTTTGTATTAAACTTGGTTCCATTTTCTAGGTAAATAACAGATAATCTATAAAGATGGTTTTCTTCTTTCTTTAGAATATATAATCATCCTCTTTCTATTCCTATTTATTTTGTTTAAAGTAACAGTAATAATGTTAAATATTAAAAAAGGTAATGCATGTCCTTGTCTAATTCCTGAATCTAGAGGCTATGCCTTATGTACATATTAGAAATTTAAAAGCTAATGAAAATTAATGATACAAAATATCACATTAAAGATAAATATTACTATCACATTACAAACCTAATAAATGTTTATTCTGGTATTTAAAAAGTGAATAATTCTTTAAGTTACTGTTGACTGTAATGATCAAAGATAAGTACTGTTCATGTACTTCCATCTAGTATTAATTATACATAATTTTTTAAAAGTTTATCACATATTTTCATATGAAATTCAAATTTTGCTTTATTCAATGATCACTAAAATATAGCATTTTTTAAAAGTATTAAAGTACTTCATAAACATTTTATTAATGCCCTCTTTCTAATTCTTACAGCTAGCTCAATATCCCTAAAATACTATGTTGATTGTTTTCATATTTAACAAAATAAAAAAAATATTGTTTTTCATAAAAATGCTGTACTCGACTTTATTTTCTTAAGATTGCTTCCAGGAAGAATTACTCAATCAAAGGAAATAAATATTATAAGACTTGTAATATATTCTGCCAAAGTTCTTTACAAGAGGAATTTTGCAAACCCATTAGCAATGCACTAGAGGGCCTGTCTCCTTGCACATTTTCCAAATTGAGAATTTTCATTTTAATTGTCAACTTAATAGGAGCAATAATTCTAATTTTATTCATATTTTTACCCTGAGCTTGAATATTTAATTATTGTGTTTGCTACCAGTATACATTTACTAATCAGTGTTCACAGGTTTTGGCTAGTTATTAGGCTTAAAGAAAGTCGTATTTATTAAGTTATTTGAAGACTAAATACATTAACCCCTTGCAGTTTTATTTTATCAGTTCCTTTGTTTATTTATTAAAGTATGATCATTTTTGCATAAATTTTTATGAAAAATTTATTTTCAATTGCTTTCCACCACTGTCAGTTTGCCCACATAATGATGTTTACTCCCAGGTAATTTACAATTCTGAAAAAATTGAAAACTACCTAAAATCCATGATCAGTGAATTACTATGTGTGTTCTGATAGCATATTTGTATTTATTGAACATTACAAATATTATGAACATTTTAAGAATGTTGAGAAATGCATAACAAAATCTCTTATTTTTTGAAAACATGTTAACATATATTGCCTTTAAAATACTGTAAACAAGATACCCAAATCTAGTTATTATTTTGAGATACTGGAGTCCCAAATTATATTATTTTTATTTTATTGTGTTTTCTGCTTTCATATGTGACACAAATTAATTTTTATATAATCTAAAAACTAACAAATCCTGAGAGTTCTGCTTTTACTATGTGCCTAGCAGACCAACTCTTTCACCAATAAACTAGAAACTCTGGTAGAAACACTAAGAGCAACTGCCAGAAGATTTTTGAGACTGAAAAAAGATTGGGCATATTTTGAAAGGGATTTAAAACTTGGAAAGTATGGTGCCAAATGAGTTTTCTGTCTTTGTGGCTTTGGCCTAAAGAAGGCCACAGCCAGAAAATGGTTCAAGGAAACCAAAGCTTTGAGAGAAAATCTGCCAGACCTCTGACCTGAAAAAGAGAACTACAATTGCTGCAAGAAATGGGTGAGTCCCAGAAAGAGGAGAGAGTGAGGAGAATCCAGGAGGTACATATTCAATCTCTGTCAATAGGGGACCTCCTGAATAACACACGTGTTGGGCAGATGCCAAGCAGTACAGCCAAGACTAAAATGATGAATTATGCATGAGTTTCTGCAACTTATGAACTAGAAAAGTTACAACCATTTTTGCCTAACCATGATAATTTGTTCATGAACAGAAGATCCAATAAAAGGAGAAGGGAAGGAAGAGGAGAAAGAAGAAGAGAAGGAGAAGGAGGAGGAGGAGGAAGAGGATGAGGAGGAGGAGGAAGGAGGATTCTATATCAGGAAATTCACAATGTCTAGAAGACCAAAAAAAAATTACTTAACATTCAAACAACCAAAAAAAGATTATTCAAGTTCAATAAAAATGACCAAAATCAGAGGCCAATCTCAATATGATCTAAATCATGTAGTTAACACACATTTTATAGCACTTATTGTTACTATATCCAATAAGACAATACACTCAATAATAAAAGCTAGGTAACTCAGCAACAATAAAAATAATAAAAAGAATTATACTAGTATTCTATGGATGAAAGATATAGTATCTGAAAGTTTAAATTTGGCTTTGGAGTAGAATGGAGACAATGGAGGAGATATTAAAACTGATGATAAATCAAAAGAAATTATTCAATGAAGAAGAAACAAAAAAGATCCAAAGTAATAAATTGAGATTTAGAGGCCCTACAGATCAAGATTAATTTATATTAATTTATATAAAATATTTCCAACTGCAGTTGAAAAAACAGTGGAAGAACAAGAGAAACAAATTTGAAGAAATAATTGCCAGAATTTTTCAACTTTGGTAAATGCTGTACATTTACAGACTTGAGAAGTTCAGGAAACCCCAAAAAGATCAAATATAAATAAAAATATATCAAGGCTTATCACATTCAATCTGTTGAAAGCAGGAAAAAACCCACTAGATGCTATATACTAGGTGTGCAATGATTTCTGTGTCATAGCCGCCTCAGAAAGAATGAGATTGATGTTGGCAGAACTATATTTAAGATGCTAAATGAAAAATAAACTAATTCAAATGCAAATGTCCCTCAAGAAACATTTTTCTGACACAAAAAACTAAAACAGCTTGTGATCACTAAGCCTCATTATTATAAGAAACAATAATGATGATAATAAATGAAATAATACCAGAGAAAATTTAAGGAAGAAGTGAATCCTAAATGGGAAATACATGGATAAATATAGATGGCTGAATAGTCTCTCTTTATTTTGTTAAAATATATATGGTTGATTAAGCCTATATATATATATATATACATATATATATGTATATAGTTTGTCCTACAAATAAATTATTCTGTGTTCGAATTTAGTATGATGCCTAATGCCTATGCCATAAAGGGAGACTCATCCTGATAAATTAAAGATGCAAAAGGTAATTCTATGAATGGTAAACAAAATGACAATCCTTCTAGACTGAAGAAGGAACAAAGGACACAAGTATCAACATCAGGAGTAAGGAAGAGCTAATACTACAGAATCAACAAATGCTAAAAATATAATAAGGTACTATGGTAACCACCCCATGTCCCAAATTTGACAACTTGTATGAAATGTAAAAATTCCTTGAAAATTATATCAAAACCAAATAAGTTTTAAATACATATATCAAAACTGACACATAATGAAACAGAAAATCTAAATAGCCAAATATCTGTTATAGAAATTTAAATTATCAAAAAATTTTATCCAAGAAAACTCATGGCCCAGATGTTTTCAATGTGGAATTCTGTCAAACACTTAGGAATATACAGCCAATATTATTCAGAATCTTTCATAAAACAAAGGAAACGCTATCACGACTGATTTTTTAAGAGGTCACCAGAACCTGATACTAAAAGCCTGAAAAATATACAACCCCAAAAGGAATAAAGTCACTCATGAACATAGGTGCAACAATTACAATAAGATATTAACCAATTGGGGGCTGGGAATGTGGCTCAAGCGGTATCGCGCTTGCCTGACATGCGTGCGGCCCGGGTTCGATCCTCAGCACCACATACAGACAAAGATGTTGTGTCCGCCAAATACTAAAAAATAAATATTAAAATTCTCTCTCTCTCTCTCTCCCTCTCTCTCTCTCACACACTCTTTAAAAAAAAAAGATATTAACCAATTGAATCTAAAAGCAAAGTAGGTAATGAATAGTCTTATGACCATATAGGTTAATCTAGGTATGCAAGATCATTTTAATATTCAAAATTTAATCAACACAATAACATCACATTGGATAATTTCAGTTAGGATTAGCCATATGTTTAATCTCTAGAGCTATGATCCTTATAAACTACTAAGGAATCCGTTAGCTAAAGATCAATGATATTCTGTGCATACGGTGTTTCAGAGCAGAATTTATCAGTTTATCAACATTGTTAATTAGTTATTAATTTATAGATTGTACCATCTTGGCTATGTTGGTGGAGAGAATAAGGGCTCAAAGATTAAGCAGCCACACAGAGAATGTACAATGTGGCCATGAGCAGAGTTTGGTATTGAAGTGCCTTACACCCATGCTAGTAGTGTTCATGACTCAGGCAAAGAACCCTGCGTGAGGCAACAGTGAGAGGACAAAGAACTTGTGCCACAATCTCTGGATTTCTACCAAGTTATATTCATCCATCTTCTTTTACTGTACTTCAACCTTTGTATATAATAAAGCTGGCCCATATATATAAACTGTTGGAGTCTGTAATTCATACCATAATTTAGCATGCTTACAGACATAAGAGAAAACACATATGGTAATTGTGATACACATACAAAAAGTACTTGACAAAGTTCAAAACAAATTAATGTCAAAAGTATTTACAACTTCTGATTAGAAGGGATACTATTCAATCTGATAAAAAGTGTCTACAAAAATCCTACAGCATTTGAAAGATGAAATATTTTATTCTTTTCCATAAAGGGAATAATACAAAAAGCATTTCAGAGTTATCATGTTTATTAATTATTAACTGGAGGTCTTATAAAAAAGCAAGAAGTAGAAACAAAGGGCAAAAATTGAAAATGAAGCTTCCTCTATTTGAATATGGCCTATTTATATTAATAAAGACCATATACATTTTAATACCAGCAGCAATTAGAAACTGAAATAAAAATTAACACATAATAAATTCAAGATCCAACATATTTTGTCAACTAATGATACAGAATACAGGACACACAAACTACATAACTACAGTTATCTTATATTATACAAAGGTGCTAAAGCATACATTGGAGAAAAGATAGCCTCTTCAACAAATGCTTCTGGGAAAACTAGAAATCCATATGCAAAAAATGAAATTAAACCCCTATCTCTCACTCTGCACAAAACTCAACTCAAAGTGGATCAAGGACCTAGGAGTTAAACCAGAGATCTTGTGCCTAATGGAATAAAAAGTGGGCCCAAATCTCCATCATGTTGGATTAGGCCCTAACTTCCTTAATAAGACTCCTATAGCACAAGAATTAATATCTAGAATCAATAAATGGGATTAATTCAAACTAAAAAGCTTTTCTGCAAAAAAAAAAAAAAAAAAACAATCAGTGAGGTGAAGAGAGAGCCTAAAGAACAGCACTAATCTCTAGCATATATAAAGCACTTAAAAACCTTAACACCAAAAAAACAAATAACCCAATCAATAAATGAGCCAAGGAACTGAACAGACACTTCTCAAAAGAAGATATACAATCAATCAACAAACATATGAAAAAAATGTTAAACATCTCTAGCAATAAGAGAAATGCAAATCAAAACCACTCTAAGATTTCATCTCACTCCAGTCAGAATGGCAGCTATTATGAAGACAAATAACAGTAAGTGTTGGGGAGGGTGTCGGGGAAAAGGTACACTCATACATTGCTGGTGGGGCTGCAAATTGGTGCAGCCAATATGGAAAGCAGGATAGAGATTCCTTGGAAAACTTGGAATGGAACCACCATTTGACCCAGCTATCCCTCTCCTTGGTCTATACCTAAAGGACTTAAAGACAGCATACTTCAGGGACACAGCCACATCAATGTTTATAGCCGCATAATTAGCTAAATTGTGGAACCAATGCCCTTCAGTAGATGAATGGATAAGGAAACTTTGGTGTATATCTACACAATGGAACATTACTCAGCATTAAAAGTAAATAAAATCATGGCATTTGCAGGTAAATGGATGGAGTTAGAGAATATAATGCTAAGTGAAGTTAGCCAATCCCAAAAAATCAAAGGCATAATGGTAATGGGGGGGGCAAGCATGGGAGAAATGGAGGAAGTTTAAATAGAGCAAAGGGGAGAAAGAGGAAGGGATGGGACAAGGGAGTAGGAATGATGGTGGAATGAGTTAGACATTATTACCCTAAGTACATGTATAAAGACACAAATGGTGTGAAAATAGTTTGTGTACAATCAATGACTTGAAAAATTGTGCTCTATATGTGTAATATGAAATGAACTGCATTCTGCCATCATGTATAACAAATTAGAATAAATAAATAATTTAATAAAAAATAGATGTATGAGTCATTCACACTGAAGCCTACAAAATTTTGCTGACAGATATTGGAAATTATCTAAATGAATGCAGATAAGTATAACTTTCTTGAATCAAAAAAGCTCAATATTTCCATGAAAATTGATTCAAAGATTCAATTTAATCTAACTAAAATCCTCCCATTCTTTTTTATAGGAAAAAAGTTCAGAATGAAATTCTGGTTCTATATTTTCTACAGAAACTCAAATAAGGTTGAAGAATAGTATGCACAGAAGAAGAATCTGGATGGAAAATTTATACTACTTAATTTCCAGATTATGGTGTAGGTGAAATAAAACACAAAGATACACAGAACAAAATAGAAAGTCTAGAAACAGGGCTGCGCATGTATGGGCAATTGATAATCTTAGCAAGGGGGAATAGGGATTTTTTTTACAAGCCATGAGGAAACAGCTGGACATACATATGAAAAACAAAGTAACACCAATATGTACATTTACTAGGAATGGAGCATAGATGCAATATCAAGAGTAAACCTCAAAAGAATAAAGGAGAAACAAATTTGCAAATTTGGGGTCAATAAAGATTTCTAGCTTATACATTTAACAAATAAATCAATAAAAATTATAAATAAGAGTAACAAGATACAAATATTTGCTCTTGGGAAATTGGAAAACTATTTGCAGTTTCTTTGAAAATTTAACATACATCCACAACTCAACATTTTACTTCTAAGTAGTTCCCAAAGTTTTAAAAGCGTATGTCTACACAAACACAGTCCAGGAATGTCCACAGTAGTTTTATTTTTAAGAGCCAATATGAGAACCCACAATATGCCTATCCACAAGTGAATGACTATATCAAATGTAGTTTATGAATAATGGGAAATTCTACTTCATGATAAAAAGAACCAACTACTGACACACAATGTGCATCTGAGGAGAATTATACATAGTAAATGAATTGAGAAAAGAATGAGTAAATTCAGCACGGTCCATTTACACTCAACTCTATAAAATGTAAACTGATCTACCTTGACAAAAAGCAGATCCTTGCTTTCCTAGGGGCAGAAGGGGAATGGCAAGAATGGGCAACAGGAAACTCACGTTGATGTTGGGACTTATTGGTGTTGTGATTATAGCAGGTCATGCTTTGGTGTGCTTATCAAAATGCACCGAATCCTACACTTTACATTGATGGAGTTTTATGAATGTAAATTATATCTCAAAAACTGATAAGACACTTTTCTGCAACAATATGAAGGGAAAATATTTTACCAGACATGAAAATATTATAAACTATTAATACATAAAACAATGTGTTTTGAGTGTTTGCATAATTAATAGAATAATAGGGCAAATTATAAAATGCAGGAAGAGTCTATAATTCCATGCAGAAATTTGGTATATATGTAAATGACATTTCAAAAATTGTTGGGGAAAATGTAGAGCTTATAATCAATGATGTTAAGATCAGAAATCACCATGTCAAATGACAAAAAATTAGATCTTTTTTTTTCACACTTTGCAACATGATACTTTACAAATGGATTAGAGATTTCTAAAAGAAATAGATGAATTATTTTATAATCTCAGTAAGAGAATTTTTTTCTATGATTCACAATCAATAAGTAAAGGAAAAAAATACAATTTTGACTACAATGAACAAATTCAAATTTATCATAATAAAAGAAAAAAGTGAAAAAGATAATGGTCAAACTTGGGGAAATTTTTCAATTTATAATAATGATGAAAGATTTATACCTTTAGTATGCATAGAGCTGTTGAAAATAAAAACAAGACCAAGAACTTGAATGAAATATGGGCAAGAAATATAAATTGCCAGTTCACAAAAATTAAAAATTAAGTGATCCTGAAGCATGTAAAAATATGCCAAACTCACTTATAAGAAGAAAAATGTAAATTAAAACTACCCTGAAATACAATTTTCACCATCAGACTGGAAAAATCCTAACTGGTCAAAATCCTGTGTTGAGAAGACTATAAAAAACAAGCCCTTTCATAATTAGTCAGACATATAAATAACATTTTTTAAAAATATTTTTTATTTTAGTTGTAGATGGATACAATATCTTTATTTTCTTTATTTATGTGATGCTGAGGATTGAACCCAGTGCCTCATACATGTGAGGCAAGCACTCACCCACTGAGCCACAACCCCAGCCTACAATTAACATTTTTTTAAGTAGAACAGGAAATTAGTAAGGCCATTTATTTATCTGTTTCTTACCAGACTAAATATAAGCTTACAACATGATTCAGCAATTTCACTTCCAGATATTTACCCAACTGACTTGAAGACTTATGTCCATAAGAAAACCTGCACATGAATGTTTATGGTAATTTTATTAATAATTGTTAAAATTGGAAGCAACAAAGATATTCTTCAATGGATAAACTGATAAATAAACAATAGTATGTCTGTATAATGGAGTATTATTCTTTTATAAAAAAGAAATGGGCTTTAGAGTTTTTGAATACATGGAGAAACTTTAAATGCATATTACTAACAAAACGACAGTCTAAAGAGACTACCTACTGTAATATATGTGTATATATATATATTTTTTTCAGTTATTAAAAATTCTAGGAAAGATTAGTGGTACCCATGGTATGGGATAAAGGAGAGAGGGTACGTAAATGGAGCACAAGGTATTTTAAGTCAATAATCCTATTCTACCTGATACTGGAATGATAGACACATATCATTACATGTTAAAATCCATAGATAGTACAAATATGGAATTTAGTTCATCATAATTATTAATACAAGTTCATTAAATTTTAATAAATCACCACATTAAGGCAAGGTGTTAAGGAAGAATGGGGGTAAGAAGTGGACAGAAACCGTATTGGTTTGGGGACAATTTTTCTGTTAATGTAAAAATCTTCTAAAAATGAATTTGGAGAAGTACTAGGGATTTAAATTTTTTTAAAAATCTATGTCATATCCATTTGTGAGTGTCAAAATGAAACCCATTATTATGTACAACTATAATGCACTAAAAATAGGTTTTGTACTTTTTTAAAGCAAATTAAGTTAAATGATGATAAATCCTTTGATGTAAATAAAGGACAGAGTAGGGAGTAGAAGACACACAGGAGGCAGTGAAAGGAGGGAAGAGGGCTGTGAAGTTAGAGTGGCTAGAATGGGCCCACAGGGAGGGCGAGATCTGAGCACTGTTTGTAGGAGTTAAGGCTGTGCACAGCAGAGGAGCAAAGACCATGACAATGAGAAGTAGCCCCTAAAGCCCAGTCCTACAGTGTGTTAGAAAAAGCAAGAAAGACACCATCACAGGAGTGGTTCAATATATACATTTAAAAATGAATTGGAAAGAAAAGATTGGCTTATCTGTGGTCACACAACTCAGGACTTTCAAATTGTTCAGATAGAGACGAGCTAGGGTTCTCCTTTTGGTGAACTGCCCTGTGTCTGGTAAGGGAGGCTCTCTGCTCTGTGCAGAGGGCCGACATTGTGCTGTTAGAATGGGGCCAGCCAGAATCCAGGCAGTGTGATGCTCATGCTCTGGGCTGTCCTCCAAGAGGTTTCCTTCTACATCTACAGGAGTATGGGGCCTCTTCTCCCAACCTGCAGACCATTTGGCTTTACTTTGTTTCCTAACAAACAGGATTGTAACCCTAACCTCCTGCTATTAAACCAAAGAAGATTAATCAATTTTAACTAGAAACCGCTTAGTAATAGAAGAAGGTTAGGAACTCAGCAGCAGAGAAAATGATTGATTTCACTTCCACTGTAGCTGGAAGTACAAACAGGTATGGAAAAAGAATAGCAAATACAGTATTTTCAAAAGTTTGCCCTCAGTGTCTCTCCAGTATTTCAGATATGAACATCAGAGGCCCTGGCTACAGCAGAATGGGTGTACCCTAGAAGGATTTATTTTGGCAATTGCTATGGCGTGTGGCAAATTTTTTTTTTTAGATAGGCCCTAAGTGTTAACAAGACACCAAAAAAGGCTACTTTTCTCATAAATGGCATCAACACAATTTTTGTTTATATCCCAGCTGCACTACCATACCTAAATATATCTAACCTCCTCTCAGTGTGGAAAATAATAGTTGTCTCCTACTAAAGTTCAGGAGGATTAAGCAAGTTGATGCATGCAAAATATTTAACACAGCACCTAACCAGAAGTAAGTCCTCAGTAAAGATTAGCCTGAAAAGGAACTTACTGACTTTGATGCGGGCATTGTCAATCATGACAATTTACTGTCATCAGTCACATAGGCTTCAGCAAAGATCAGTAAAGACCAACCTACCAACTAATCAGCCTTCTTTGCTTTTTAAAGCTCTGAATTAGTATAAAATGACGTGAAATGACCTGGCCTGAGTGTCAGAAAAATGAATCTGCTGACATTAGGATGGATGGTCAGAAGCTTAGGAGATGGCATAGGAAATGAGAAAAGATGCAGGTCAGGAGGCCTGGTCAGAATGGGATGGCTGTGAGCAACACTAGGAAGTCCACAAGGACTCCAGTCTATCCTCCATATTTCCACAGGTTCTGCCTTCTCAATTCAACTAATGATGGATCAAAAACATTCAAAAAATATATCCGTATTCTCCTTGGTCATTATTCCTCAAACAATACAATAACTATTTTCATAGCATTTACCTTTCATTAAGTATCACAAATAACCAAGAGATGCATGAGAATAAGTATAGGTTATGTGAATATTACATGACATTTTATATAAGAAACTTGAACATCTGCGAATATTGGTATCTATGGGGTCCTGGAATGAATCTCCAGCAGATAATGAGGGACAACTGTATTTGATACCATGTAAATAGTTGGGGGGGGGGACAAAATGGAAAAGATCAGAGAGTTTTCATTTTACTTGGGAGAGAATGGTAAAATTGAAATCAGAGGAATACCTGAAAAAGACTTCCGGCTTCACTTGTTTTAGGTACTTGCTTTTAGTTGATTTTAAGGGTCTAATTCTGAAGGTCATGGACTTGAGCACTCTGTCACTAGTCTCCCAGTAGCTTTGCTGTAGCTAACACCTCTGGCATGCAGGTCATAATAGTAAGGATTGCCTAGGTTACTTTTCAGGTTTTTATTGAAACCACTGACTTTGCACCTTTTCACTGGCTTCCACCCAACGGATAACCTTTTAATGTCAGAGGGTTAAAACCTCCACCCTCAGATCACGTCCACACCACAGTTTTCTGAACATGCCTGCCACGAAGAGCCATGAAGATCAATTATCTCTTATGCAGACCCCCTTTCCCCACACCTCAAATTGTCCTGCTTCCTTTACCCCCTGAGTATCACTGAACTCTATCCTTGGGGAGTTGGGCTTCAGATTTGGGTCTTCCACTTCTACCCTTGTTCATTTTGTGAATACACTTTCTCTTTTGCAAAACTCATTGCATAGTGGAATATTGTGAGATGGGCAAAATGGGAAAGATGGGCAAAAGATGGGCAAAATGGTTTGGTAACAAAATCTAAGATGAAAGACAGTTAAGAATGGAAGAAGATAACAATGAGAAAGAAGAAAGAAGAGGAAGCCCTCTTGCCATCAATTCCTGTTCTGTACTAGAGGTTATTAGATCTCTATTTTACCTTATTTTTTGATTCACATTTCCAAAAGTTAGGTATTTATTATCTCCACTTTCTAGAAAAGAAAACTGAACCTGACAGATATTAATATCTTGCCTATATTCCTGGGGCTAATGAAGAGCAGGACTGGCTTTCAGATCCATGCCATTTTCTCTGCTACAATGTTCTGCTCCTGGATTCCCTGATAAAATGGCAGCTTCAACTCAAAACTACCAGGATAACTACGAAAAAGGCTCATCTTTTTATTGAACCACTTTAACTTCAGAGAATCTCAGCATTAGCCTGAAATTTTTCTCTGATTACTGTCAAATGCTTTTTGAGTATAATTTCCTTCTTGGAACAGAGAATAGCTGTTTTTAAACAGAAGTTACTCCCATGAATGATCACTGCATAGAAAAGCAGGACACTCCAGTCCTGGTACCCTTGAAATGCCACCCCCAAGGGGATGTCCTGGACTCAAAACATGTCTACAGGTCTCAAAAGTATCCAAACAAAGAGGCTATTCAAACTACTGTTCCTGATGATAAAGTTGGTAGAAAAAAATAACACATTAAAAATGTGTTAGAGATAATGTGTACTTTGTTGCCAAACGATCCATTGGGAGTCAAATCCAGATTGCTTGGTTACCTTGAACTTGTTGAATGACCTTCAGTGCTATATGAACAACAGGCCTGACCTACTGTGCATGGTTCTTGTGAAGATCAATTTATCAAAAATAATATTGACAATGATACCTTTGTGTAACACATATAAGCCTCCGCAAACAACCTTACATCAAATTGAGTCTTCGTTTTTTTCAAATGCATCCCTGAATCCTATGATATAGAGGTGATCATAAATATGAGGAAGACTCAGATGCCATGTTGTAACCATTCTCAAAGGAGGTGATCTTAATTTTATTTGCTTCACTAACTGGAGTGCCACTTTTCCTTTGGTAATATGAGAATGAAGATGTTCAGTAGATAGAGTTGCTGCTCAAATAAACGTGAAACACCCACCCCTCCTCATATATAACAAGCACAAGTTCCCTTGGACTGAAAGAATGCAAGAACTTAAATTACAATGGACCTTGGAAACAGGGCTACTCAGGAAGGCAAGCAATTTGTACAGCTTCATCATGAGTTAAGGCTAGTAGGACCTGAATCAACACCCCCAGCTCTGTGGTCTGGCAATGTTTAGGCTACCTTTCTTTCAGCAAGTGACCTTAGGGGGAAGAACAATTAAAGCATAATGTCCAAATATATTTGGCTGTGTCCTAACCCCTGCGTAATATGACACAATGTAAATTTAAATTACATGGTGTGCTTTAGTTGACAAGAGCAGAGCTATTGGGGAGACTCCTAAGTAATTAGTAGCTAATACAACCCAGACAGGCAGGCAGTAACTCTATGGTTCGTCAGCATTTATGCCCACTCGGAGGGCAGCCCCTTTAGTAAATATAAAAGGATAATTACTAGGGGAAAAAGTGGAGCAGGTATTGTTTATTTCAGGGATAAAGATGAGTGGGGTTGTGAAGGAACAATACAGCCTCCGCCACAGCAGCTATTTCAAAGAGAGACAGTGTGAAACCAGAGGCTCAGCCACTCCCAAATCCATCCATGCCTAGGACACATCAGTGTCATCAAAAGGACACATGCGGAGAAGTTGCTAGAGCTTATTTATAGAAGCTTTCCCATCTCCCTTAAATGTAAACAAAAAGCAAGTCACAGCACTGATTGGCTTCATCAACACCGTGTGGAATAAATTATGCCTAATGACAGACTTTAAGCCACTTTGCCACCATTGAGTGTGGATACTCCGCTTAGCAGAGTCACATTTGCCAGCGGCAGGATCCCGGAGTCCCCAGTAGCTGCACAGATGAATGGAGAGTGGAGGGAGCAGACTGGCTAATTGAAAAGCAGGAGCACTTTACAAACGCCATTACATGAAATGTGAGAAGTGGAACGTGGCAGAAACTAAGCAGCACCTGGTGTCAGCGGCTAATTGTGTTGTAGGGCGCTTGTTAAAGGAGTGCGCCTGGGTGGATGGCAGTTTCACATTTGCCTCTAGGGCACCGCGCCCTTTCCTTCAGGCTCAGGTTACAGGATGAACCAGTCCGTAGCCTCCTCCACTAGGATTCACATTCACCTGAACCCAAGCCCATGACATGCCTTTAAGGTGCCCTTGCAGGACTTGGACAAGAGTCATTTTTGCCACTTACATAGCATTTCTAGTAAAGAGGAAAATGGGTTTAAGGTATATTGGATTTTAGTATTAAAAAAAAAAGAATTTAAAAAGGAAGAAAGAAGAGCGAGGGAGGGTGAGAAAACATTAAGAAAAAATGATTTTTTTACATACAGAATTTTTTAAAACTAGTCCTGTTTTCTATAGGACACAGCAACAACCACAAAGCCCCACTTTGTTGTTATTTTTGCATGCAGACCCGGGAAATGAAGACAAACTTTCTCAGCAGAAATTAATTATATTTTCAGGGAACATTGACCCAGGGTGCCCTAATACTTCATTTATTCTGAATCCTGGTATAATATGAATGTGGCCTTGTTTATTCAGGGTTATTTACTGGAAAATTAGCATTCAGTCACAAATTTATATTTACAGAGGCAATTATCAGATTTCAGAGGTAAAACAAATGAAATGAGATATTTCATCTAGTCTTTATTACTAATAGCTCAGGGTCTGTGACAGACATACTGTGATAGACTAAGAAAAATCAAAATAATTTTGAATATGGATCCAATTTTACATGGAGAATGGATTATGCAATGTATTTTTGCTGGTCCTAATTTTCTATTAACTAGTATCCTGGAAATAGTTTTGAAAGCCTAGAAATTCTGTCAAGTCTAGTTTTGGAATTATGTATAAAATATCTAGCTAAACACAAAGTAGTTTCAAAGAACATATAGAAGGTATGGTTGAAAGATGAGGGTAAAAAAGTGAGATAGTTCAAATCTTTAGTCTGGTTTATAGTACTTACAAGCTGTGTGACTTTAAACACATCACTTAACCTCTCTGAGATTCACTGTCTTTATCTATACATTAGGAACAATAATGTCCACTTTGTGAAATTCAAAGGACTAGAGAAAACATGTATAAAGCACTGAGCATAGTGCCTTGCATATAGTCGACATCCATTGTTTGCTTTTTAAAATCAGTATTAGTATTAGGAAGAAAATGGTGATCATCTTCTGCTTTTAAATAGGCATATTCCAAAAAAAAAAAAAAAACTTAACTAAAAAGTAAAGAGGACTAAATGCATTAATACATTCTTCTAAACCTCGAGCAATAAATATGAATGACAGACAGTAGCTCATGTAAATTTCGTAAACAGACATGAGACTTACCCCAAAGTAGATCTATATGGAGTGCTTATCCCCAGGGATAGAGTGTACACATAATTCAATGCATCTGTAACTGTTGTAATTGGGAACCAGGAAAGCCATCGTTGTGGAGAGAGCGAGCTGAGGCTCACTGCAATGTCAATGAGGTAGGATCAGAATGACATTTCCTGCGTAATGTTAGCCAATTAGATGTAGGAAATATGTATGCACTCCTCCAAACCACCTGTCATGAGCCTGGGTTCCTAATGGGGAAAAGGAGGAGGTCACAGAAAAGAAAGCAAAAATCAGGGGGAAATGTGACTGTTAAGGCAAGATTGGCGGCAAACAGCACTCAGGAAGAAAGTTCCAGCGAAAGTGGCTGCAGAACACCTTTACGGAGAAATGCCATGTTTGCCCATGTTTGCATCCAGGATCCCTACTTCAGAGAACATCTTACAGATGCCCTGCTGACAGCTTAATGAAGGAATGCTACAAATCATTTCAGAGGCAACAAGGGGTGCTAACCAGAGCCTTCCCTGTGCTGCCACCACCACAAAAAAAAAAAGGAAGAAGAAAAAAAAAATCTACGTTCTCCCAATGAGGTTTTTCAAAAATGAATTATGCCATTAAGTGCCAAGAAGAAAATTAGCTATGAGCTTTTAAATTTAAAATGATCCCCTTTTTAATTGTAAAACAGTGGCACTTAACTGCTATTGATCCTGCTGAGACACATTAGGGAACAGGGTCACCATAACTGTTAATATTCACTGCTTAGTGAAAGAGCATCAAAGGACATTTTAATGTCACAGACTTTCTCAGGGAGTTTTTAAAGAAGGTTTGAAGCAGCCAGCCTATGAATGAAAAGGACATGAGGTAGACAAATGTAGAAACAAATGTGATCGCAATTTTCTGCTAATCAAATCATAACTCAAGATTGATTTTTTGGCAAAAGTTTATGTCATATAGATTTCCAAGGCTGGTCGACATTTAAAAGTCAGAGTATATATTTTCTATAGTCTGGGACTTTTTAGATGATCGTCCAATGGGGAATTTTTGTTTATTTTTGAGTGTAAGAGAGAGCTTCCCTTCTGGGGAAGACCATTCCACTTTGGGTACTTCAGAAATAAGGAATGCAAAATGTCAATGGCATTTTATTTCAGTATGCAAAGTCTGTCCTATGCTTTTGAAAATTTTATTGGGTGAGACAATAAAACTAGGTGACTGTTCAGGTTTTTTTAAAGTGAAAGTTTCATTTTTAGAACTTATTCAGAGGTGTTTTTCTCCCATGCAGGACTTGAAAATACTGAGTTTGTAGCATTGTAGAATTGTAGCTCCCTGGAAGCTTTCTGAACTTTGCCTCCTGAGACCCAGATAAGGAGCTGCACAAAGGTGCTTACTGTTAAAATTAAAATCCTCCTAATTCAAAACCCTCAGAGACAAAGAGAAATGTTTAAAAAGGTAAATGTACATTTTATTGGGCTTGAAATCCTGTGTTAATCTGTATTTCTGATAAGATAGGTTCCTTTTCTTTTTCCAATGCCTGTTGCTCACAATGCCAGGGGACTCTTGCTAAAATAATATTGCCATACTCTTAGTACCTAGCTTGAAGTCTAAATTGCCTACAAAAACAAACAAACAAACAAAAAAACATTTTTAGGGTGTCATTTTTTTCTTTATCAAATAAAATCTTACAGGAATTGTAAACAAGGAGAGTTTTTTTATAACTTTATTTTATTTATTTTTAAATGTGGTGCTGAGGATGGAACCCAGTGCCTCACAAATGCTGGGCAAGCTTTCTACCATTGAGCCACAATCCCAGCACCCCAAGGAGAGAATTTTAACTAAAGATCTGAATAGCTTTTTGGATGGTTTGCATTTTTATCTTTTGAAAGAAGGTATTCCATTGTGTGTGGTCACTGAGATGTTTTCCAGAGCACATTTTTTTTTTATTATGGTTTGAAAATCATGGACCTACAGAACATATTCATTACGGTATTCATGCTCCATTTATTGATGTGTATTCTCTGGGATATTCCAGTGGGGTCTAACCCCAAGTCCTAAGGGAGTCACAACTTTAGGAGGAAATAGATAAGAAAACAGAAAATTCTGATGAGANTATATATATATATATATATATATATATATATATATATATCCCAGTTAAGATCAGAGCGCTGTGAGTCAGAGGATGATGACCCAGCTAGAGCTTCAGAATTGAAAAGGGCGCTCAAGAGCGTGATTCAGGGGCTGGAACATTGATAAGAAATTGATATCAAGCAGGTGAAGAGAGTCAGGATATTTTAGATAAGAAAACAGCAACGCAAAGATGTGAAGCTCAAAGTGAAACCGAGTCTTTGCAATAAAACTGAGCCCTAAGGCCATGGATTTTGAGGTAGCATTTTTTTTAAATCAATAATTTTCTTATTTCTAACTATTATGCAAGAAGCTCTTCTGAATATAGCACTTTCCCCAGTGCCTTGAAGGCTTACTAGAAATGACCCTGAGGACCCGACACAACTAAAAGTTTCCAGCTAGCAGAAACTTAGGAACAGGAGGAGGGCCTGGAGACCTATATTAAAAGGGAGAGGTGTGGACTGTGATTACAACATGAGCCCAAAACTCTACAAAAATTAAAAATTTTCAATTATGTGTATCAGATACCAAGGCATCAGGATCAATTCTGTTAGCTCTCCCTCACCCTAGACCTCTTAAAAATCTTCCTCACCAGATGATGAGGAGATAGTTGAGCATGCTTCTCATCTAATTGTCCATTAACCTTCAATAAAGCTTTTACTTTTTGCAAAAACCAGTGCTATAGCATTAGCTTCTGTATGCATTGGGAAGCAAGCCCTTGCCCAGTAGCAGGAGTGAGCATCTGAAAGGAGCCAGATAAGCGAAGAGAAAGGATGAAAGAGAAGAAAAAGTGGCACACAGGATTCAGTAGAAAGAATTCCAAGACAGGTGTTAGAAATCTACATACCAATTCTGTCTAATCTACTTTTAAGATAGTTGACCTTCTAAACAGAGAAAAAAATTGCCTGTCTTGTTTATAGGATAATCTTCTTGTGAAGATTAATTGATAAAATATAAATAAATATATTTTGTACTCTGAAATAAAAGAGTTCATATTGATAATACATATGAAGAAATTCATCATAGGATAATCTAGAATATCCTTAGCTCAATAGATACTGAACAAAATTTTAAATAATTATAGATCCTTTGAATTGTTTGTGTGAGACAGAAATGAGATCACAATGAAATGTTTAGAAAAATTTAAACAACTAAGCTACTAAGCTGAACTAACTTAAACTATAATTGACTAACAATTCTAGCCAGAACAAGATAATAAGTATAGTTTTCATAATTCTAGTGATAGGAAACCAATCATTTTTAGAAAATACTATGTAAATAGCTTACAAAGAGGTTCTGTGCATAGAAATATATCAGAATTAGATTTATGATAAATCAAAATAGTATTTTTAAAAGAACATAATTTGGAGACACTGTCAAGTATTCTGAAATAAGAAAAATTTATTTCTTCAAAAAATTTTTATTTAGATTTTACTTAAGGGTTTAAATTAGAAGCTATACTAAATATTCATAAAGTAGGGCATAATTTTACATATTTTTGTGCACCAATAATTGGTGGTCTCGTCTTTATAGTCAGAAGTTGCTAGTATATACAATAGTTCAATAAAGGGAAGAGATCAAAATGTTTGTTTTGTGTAGTTTTATACAAAATGCTAGTCCATACAGCCTTACTTCTGAATTTGTTTCATGGGAACAAAGTGATTTTGGTTTACATTTATGTAAACTAAGTCTCCGGTGGGGCACTATTAAATGTGTTGGGAAGAAAATAATAAGTATGGCTTTTGGAAAGTAGAATAGGGACAGATGTTTTTGAAATGTTTTACTCACAGAGGTTCAATTATAGAAGCAAATTCTAAGAGATTCCCAGCCTTGGAGATCAGCAGGAACTCATCAGAAGGCTATGAATTGGTTGAAGAATGTGTTTCACCATGTCTCAAAGTCATGAATCCCCAATCCACAAACATTTCTATTTTTGACCTCTCAGCAATGAGATGGGTTATTAAGGTTTGAGCTTGGTGGAGAAACTCAATACATATTAAGGAACCTTCTTAAAGAAAGGAAAAAATGTAATTGCGATGGCAAAATTAGAATTTTTTTAGAATAAGAAAAAAAAACTCACAAATTATTAGAGACTTGGAAATCCAGATTCATTTCCCTGCAGTTAGTTGTTTTAGACTGTTTACTAGAAATGCTTACAGAACATGGTTCCTTATGGCACAATGGCTTCCTGCTCACCTGGACAGGATGCAACTCTGAGCATTCCCAGTGCTCACAGGGACTCACATAAAGGATGGTATCAGATTTATCAGCTTTGCAGGAAATCTGCCCCCATCACAGAGAATTCATAATGAGCCTTTGGCTGGTTACCTTTTATAGCTCCACATTTGGTTCATCCCATGTAAGAGAGTCAGGCAATGTTCTGTGAAAAAGACAACATCTGCACCATTGAAATCCCTGACTTCCAGTAAAGAACAAAGCATTACTGCAAAATGGACTTTGAGCTTATGATTCTTCTCTCCATGCCTGCCTGTTGAACTATGCATCCCTAATAGTCCCTGAGGAGGGATGCCTTGGTCCTTCTACTCTATGACTGTGTGGTTGTAATGCCTGAGCAAAAGTTAGGAAAGGTATGCTCCCAACAGCTCACAGATTGATCCTTGTGGTGCCAAGATCACAGATTAAATTTTTCCCAAAGTCTGATAGTATGATGCTGTCTGGTTGTGACAGGTAGCAGCTTTAGACCTAGTTAGGGAGTTCCAAATGTGAGTATATGGACTGATTGACCTAGACCTGCTGATGATGAGAGTCAGGAAGTCACAACACCTCTCTTTCTGTTCCAACAGGTCAATAACATTGAATTTGCACCTCAGAAATGGAACATTGTTTAACAAATAATCAAGTTGCTTCAATAGCTGACAACCAGGAGAGTCCAAGAGTGTGATAAGGGTGTGAATTGTCCATTACAGCCATCCAGGCAGGAAAATCAAGAGCTTCAGAGTTGAGAAAGCCTCACCTTCCAGGTAAGATGGGGTCAAGGAAAGAGATGAAGGGGCAGGACAGGAAGCAGTGATTAGATGCAGAGTTTTCAAATACAATGAGTCACTGGGGCATAGGACTGCCAAATAAAACACATTTTTATTCCAAATTCAAAACCACATCAGCTTTTTTTAGCATAAGCATGTCTAAAATATTTCATAAGACATATTTTACTCAAAACAGATTGTTGTATATGTGAAATGAATTTTATAAAATTTTAAGTAATTAAATTATTTATTTAATTAGGTATATATGATAGCAGAATGCATTTTGATTCATTGCACACAATTGCAGCACAACTTTTCATTTCTCCAGTTGTACACTATGTAGCTTCACACCATATGTGTAGTCACACATGTACCTAGAGTAATGATGACCATCTCATTCCACCATCTTTCCTGCCCCCATACCCTCTCCTGACCTCCACTTTGTCCATATGCATCCCCATATGGATCAGCATCCTCTTATCAGAGAGAACTATCAGCCTTTGGTTTGGGGGGATTGGCTTACTTCGCTTAGCATGATATTCTCCATTTCCATCCATTTATCTGCAAATACCATAATTTTATTCACTTTTAAAGCTGAGTAATATTCCATTGTGTATATATACCACAGTTTCTTTATCCACTCATCTACTGAAGGGCATCTAGGTTAGTTCCATAGTTTAACTATTGTGAATTGAACTACTATAAAATTTGATGTGTCTGTGTTACTATAGTATGCTGATTTTAAGCCCTTTGAGTATAGATTCAGGAGTAGAATAGCTGGGTCAAATGGTGGTTCCATTCTAAGTTTTCTAAGGAATCTCCATACTGCTTTTCAGATAGGTTGCACCAATTTGTGGTCCCACCAGCAAAGTATGAGTGTGCCTTTTCCACCACATCTCGTCAACACTTATTGTTGTCTGTATTCTTGATAACTGCCATTCTGATTGACATGAAATGAAATCTTATAGTAGTTTTCATTTGCATTTCTCTAATTACTAGAGATGTTGAACATTTTTTCATGTGTTTTTTGATTGATTATATATCTTCTTGAGAGAAGTGTCTCTTCAGCTCCTTAGCCTATTTATTGATTCAGTTGTTTGTTTGTTTGTTTGTTTGTTTGTTTGGTGTTAGATTTGTTGAGTTCTTTATATATCCTGGAGATTAGTGCTCTATCTGACATGCATGTGGCAAAAATTTGCTCCCAAAATGTAGGCTCTCTCTTCACCTCATTGATTGTTTCTTTTGCTGAGAAGAAGCTTTTTAGTTTGAATCCATCCCATTTATTGATTCTTGACTTTTATTTCTTGCACTTTAGGAGTTTTGTTAAAGAAGTCAGGGTCTAATCCAATGTGATGAAGATTTTGGCCTACTTTTTCTTCTATTAGATGGAGAGTCTCTGGTCTAATTCCCAGGTCCTTGATCCATTTTGAGTTGAGTTTTGTGCATGGTGAGAGATAGGGGATTCGTTTCAATTTGCTGCATATGAATTTCCAGTTTTTCCAGCACCGTTTGTTAAAGAGGCTATCTTTTCTCCAATGTATGTTTTTGGCACCTTTGTCTAGTGTGAGATAACTGTAATTATGTTGGTATGTCTCTGTGTCTTCTATTCTGTACCATTGGTCTACATGTCTATTTTGGTGCCAGTATCATACCATTTTTGTTACTATAGCTTTGTAGTATAGTTTAAGGCCTGGTAGTATTGTGATGCTTCCTGCTTCACTCTTCTTGCTAATGATTGCTTGGGCTATTCTGGGTCTCTTATTTTTCCAAATGAATTTTATGATTGTTTTTGCTATTTCTATAAGGAATGATATTAGGATTTTAATTGGAACCACATTGAATCTGTATAGTGCTTTGACAATATTAATTTTGCCCATCCAAGAGCATGGAAATCTTTCCATCTTCTAACATCATCTTCAATTTGTTTCTTTAGTGTTCTCTAGTTTTAATTGTAGAGGTCTTTCACCTCTCTTGTTAAATTAATTCCCATGTATTTTGTTGTTGTTGTTGTTTTGGTGGTTTGTTTTATTTTGGTTTGTTTTGTTTGAGGCTAATGTGAATGGGTAGTTTTTCTAATTTCTATTTCACAGGATTAATCACTGATGTATAGAAATATCTTTGATTTATGGGTAATAATTTTATATTCTGTTACTTTGTTGAATTCATTTATTAATTCTAGATGTTTTCTGGTGGTGGTTTTTGGCTCCTCTATAGATTCAAGGCATCAGCATATAATGATGGTTTGAGTTCTTCTTTTCCTGTTCATATTTCTTTAATTTTTTAAATCTGTCTAATTGCTCTGACTAGAATTTCAAAGATTATGTTGTGTAGTAGTGGTAAAAGAAGGCCTCCTTGTCTTGTTCTAGTTTTTAGAGAGAATGCTTTTATTTTTTTTCCATTTAGAATGATATTGGCTTTGGTTTTAGCATAGATAGCTTTTACAATGTTGAGGAATGTTCCTACTATCTGTAGTTTCTCTAGTGTTTTAAACATGCAAGAGTGCTGTATTTTGTCAGATGCTTTCTCTGCATCAATTGACACAATCATATGATTCTTATCTTTAAGTCTATTGATGTGATGAATTACATTTATTGATTTCTGTATGTCAAACCTACCTTGTATCCTTGGAATAAATCCCACTTGATCATGGTGTACTATTTTTTTATATGTTTTTGTAGGTGATTTGCCAGAATTTTATTGAGAATTTTTGCATCTATGTTTATCAGGGATATTGGTCTGAAATTTTCTTTCTTTGATGTGTCTCTGCCTGGTTTTGTTATTAGGGTGATACTAGCTTTATATGAGTTTAAATGGGTTCTCTCCTTTTCTATTTCATGAAATATTTTGAGGAATATTGTTATTAATTCTTCTTTGTAGGTCTTGTAGAACTTAGCTGTAATCTGTCTGGTCCCGGGCTTTTCTTGGTTGGTAGGATTTTGATGGTATCTTCTATTTCCTTGCTTGAAATTGACGTGTTTTAATTGTGGGTGTCCTCTTGACTCAGTTTGGATTGATCATATGCCTCTAGAAATTTGTCAGTGTCTCTGAGTTTTTCTATTTTTACTGGAGTACAAATTTTCAAAATAGTTTCTAATTGTCTTCTGTATTTCAATAGTGTCTGTCGTGATATTTCCTTTTTCATCACGAATTTTAGTAATTTGAGTTTTCTCCTTTTTGTTAGGGTGGCTAAGGATTTGTTAATATTATTCTTTTTTTCATAAAACTAGCTTTTTGTTTTGTCAACTTTTTAAATTGTTTCCTTTGTTTCAATTTCATTGATTTCTGCTCTGATTTTAATTATTTCCTATCTTCTACTTTTGGTATTGGTCTGTTCTTCTAGGGCTTTGAGATGTAACGTCAGGTTGTTTATTTGTTGACTTTTTATTTATTTAATGAATGAGATTAATGTTATGAGCTTTCCTCTTAGCACTGCCTTCATAGTGTGCCACAGATTTTAATAAATTGTATGAGAGTTCTCATTTACCTCTAAGAATTATTTTATCTCCTCCCTGATGTTTTCTGTTATCCATGAGTCATTCAGTACTGTATAATTCAGTCTCCACATGTTGGAGTAGCTTCATTTTTTATCATTGATTTCTAATTTCGTTCCATTATGGTCAGAGAGAATGAGAGAATTCAGGGTAGTACTCTGTTTTTTTTTTTTTTTTTTTTTTTTTTTTTTGTATTTGCTAAAATACTTGCTTTGTGGCGTAATATGGTCTGTTTTGGAGACGGGTTCATGCTGCTGAGAAGAAAGTATATTTGCTCATTGATGGATGGAATATTCTATATATGTCTGTTAAGTCTAAATTATTGATTCTTTTATTGAGTTCTGTATTTTTTTCTTTAGTGTTTGTTTGGAAGATCTATCCAGTGGTGAGAGAGGTGTGTTAAAGTCACTCAGTATTATTGTGCTGTGGTCTATTTGATTCTTATAGTTGAGAATGGTTTGTTTGATATAGATAGATGCCCCACTGTTTGAGGCATAGATATTTATAATTGTTATGTCTTGTTGATGTATGCATCCCTTAATCAGTGTGAAATGTCTTTCTTTATCCCTTTCCACTAGCTTTGGTTTGAAGTCCACTTAATATGATATGAGGATGAAAACCCCTGCTTGTTTACATGGTCCATGTGGGTGGTACAGTTTTTTCCCACCCTTTTACCTTCAGTCTGTGGATGCCTTTTCCTGTGAGATGAGTCTCTTGAAGACAGCATAAGTTTGGGTCTTTTTTTTTATCCAGTCTGTCAGTCAAGATTGTATACTTTGTCTTCATTATCGGATATTCTGTCTTCCAAGTGATCTAGTCTGTTGGTGATGCTATTGATTTTTTTTGGTTCATTTTTTACTTCATTTCAAGTATTTCTGATTTTTTGTGATCAATGGTTGCCAGTACTTGCTCCCTTATCTCTATGTTGGTGTGGTCAGTGGATGCCTGTGTTTGCTCCTTATCTCTTTGTTGGAATGATCAATTTTTACCTGTATTTACTCTCTTATGTCATTATTCAATTTTGCAGATCATTTTAATTATGTACATTCTGAACTCCTTCTCTGACATTTCATCAACTGCTCTGTCAATGGCTTCTATTATTGCAGTATCTTGGTTTTGGGGGGCACTTTCTTCCCTTGTCTTTTTCATTTTGTCTATGTGTCTTTCTTTCTTGCTGTGAAGATATGAAATATCACAGTTTCTAACCTAGAATCTTCTAGTGTCCCTGAATCTTTCCTGCATCTCACCTTGGTGTTGGGCTTCTAGTCCCATGTCGGTGTCCCAAGATGGATGCTACTGAATCTAAAGGTGTTGGCAGCAATAGTGGAGGTAACTCAAGATAGCAGTGGGGGTGTCCCAAGATGGATGCTACCACTTTCAGAGATGAGGCTAAAGGGTAGGCCTTAAAACGGCTTTGGGCTGTCTATTGGGAGATACAGCTGCTTCCAGGCCCTGTCTTTTGTCCCAATTGGAGGCTAATATGTGGGGAGGGCTATGATGGCTGCAGTGCCCCAAGATGGAGGCAGGCTAGGCCTGGCCTCCAGGTGGGTTGGCAGGGGCGGTCCTGGACAAGACCTGGGCCTGAGCTGGAGGCTGAGGGCAGGGGCAGACCTAGGCCTGGGCCTGATTTCAGGTGTGGGTCAACAGCTGACATTAATATTTAACTTGATGTTCTATACTTCATTTGCCAAATCTGGCAATAGTAGATAACATAGCCAAATTGAAAAAAATAGAGAGAGAAATGGGAAGTGAGAGAAAGACAGAGAGAGAGAGAGAGAGAGAGAGAGAGAGAGAGACTCTGAGTAAGCCAGGATCATTTAGTTCTAAGAAATAGAAAACCTTGTCACACTGATTAAAATAAAAATAAATATTGTACAAGTAGACATCAACTAAACTTTTTATAATGATGCTAATATAATTAATTTAGAAAAGAAAAAGGTGCTGGAACATCTGGATACTTTTATGGGAAAAAAATAAAACTTGACCCTTTTCTTACATCATGCTCAAAAACTCATTTGAAATAGATCATAGGCCTAAATGTAAATGCTAAAACTATGAAGCCTCTGAAGACAAATAAAGAATATCTTTAGGACATAGAGTAAGCAGGGGTTGCTTTGGATACAGAAAAGAAATTATGCATTAAAAAAAGGGGGAGATAAACTGGTGCTTTAGAGGGAATTCTCTGGAGGCACAGCCTGCAATGGTGTCTCTAGTATGAGACATTTATTGAGTGAGACATCTGTAAGGATGTAAGTAGAGCAGACAGGTCAGAAGAAAAAGCTCTGCAGAAAACTGAAGTCAGCTAGAGTCTAGTCTCTGAGACACAACTGCCACCTCAGGGTTGTCCCATGTGGAGTTCAGGGGACATGCCCTTTATATCCTCACATCAGCCATTCATTTGTCTCAGTCATTCTAAAATAGAGGATGGCCTCCCAGCTATTTCTGGATGAGATGGCTCTCTCTGACTGAGGCTGATTCTCCTGTGAAGGCTGTGACCATAACCTTTTAGCAACCAATATTCAAATTATCTAAGGAATAGTTGAACTATCAAGAAAGGGGGCCTAAGACCAGGTACCAAAAATATGTACTGCTATTCCAAATAACAAAAAATGCCACGAAGAAGGGTTCATACCCTGGAATAAAATGTTTGCAACTCATTGTGTCAGACAAAGGACCCTTATCCAACATATGTCAGAATTCCTAAAAAACTGATACAAAGACACAAACAATGGAGAATTTTAAATGAATAAAGGACTTTCATAATCAGAAAGCTTAAAATTAAAACAACCCAAAATACCAAATGTTAGCAAGCATGTATTGGTTGTGGGAGTGTAAGAAGGTTAAACCTACTTGGAATTTGCAATTTCTAATAAATCTAAATATGACTCACCCCATGATACTCTAATTGTACTACAAGTGCTGAACTTCCTTACAATGTATGTCCACAAGGAACTTGGACAAGGATGTTAACATGTTCATATCAACCTTGTTGATAATAGCCAAAACTCAGAAATAACCCAATGGATAAAAAAGTGTAGCATATTCATATATTAAATCAAAATGTAACAATAAAAAAAGAATTTCTGCTACATGCAGCAACCTGTATGAACTTCAAAAACACATTGAGTAGGAAAATAAACATAAAAGTACACATTTGACAATTCTATTATATGCAGTGCAAGAACAGTCAGAACTAATTGATGGAGAGAGAAGTCAGAACATGAGTTGCTTCAGGGGTGGAGCAGGGGAATTATTCTAAAAGGGCAGTGGAGGAACTTTATAGGGTGAGAGAAGTATTTTGTGTCTGGAAACAGGTGGTGGGTTACAGGAGTGTATACATTTGCCAAAATGTTATCAACCTGTATACTTAATATCTGCTTGTTTTATACTACAATGTAAACCATACCTCAATAATTTGGATTCATTTATATAGTTAAAATTCCAAGGGCTAAATTGGTTTCAAGAATATTTGAATCTAGGAGTTCAAATATAAACATCAGAATGAGCACCCGCCCTCCTCTCCGTTTCTCTCCCACTTCTTTAGAATTACCACCACTTGCCTCAGTTTGCCTTTATTCTGGATCTGCTTGCTTTGAAGAGCCACAAGAAAGCTCCCACAAGAAATTTAGGGATCGTAAAATGAGCCACAATGCTGACATTACCCTGGGACTAAAATGCCATATTGACTGAACTTACTCACGTAAGAGAAGAAACGGGGCACATGGAAATTCTTATTTAAATTAAATATCACAGCTAATTGGCTGGCTTGCTAAACTTGTTCTTAGCAAATCAGATCTTAGCAGTGACATTAGTCATGACCCATCTGATCTGTGGAGGTAAATGACCAATTTGCCGGTTGTCTTCAACCAGTTTAAGAAAATACTATATTATTTAGAACTGCTCATTTATCCGGACATTTATTGCTGTTTTTATAAAAGTCACAATAATCCTTAAAAAAATATCACACCAGACGTTTTGAGACAGACACATTATTGATTTTGTTCTCCGAAGAGGTCACAATGAGAAAATGGAATCAGGTCTGAGCCGGAAAGGTGAGGGCTCGGGCTTTGCTGCATAGGGAGTCATCCCAAGAAGGAAAGGTCTATATCACTCCACTCCTTTTACAGATTTGGTTTGCTTTCTACATGCTTCTTTTCCTGCAAATGTTCAATGGGTCTTTCTAGAAACCATTTGCTCTACAATTCCCAAATAACATTGTCAGATTGTTTTCTTCCTAGGCCGTCAGCCAGCTGGAAATAGGCTTTTTCTGTACACATTTCATAACCCTTTCTCAAATAAATAAATAAATGAACAAATAAACAAATAAATGATTACCTACATTTGCTTTTCATCATTCCCTAACTCAGAAAATTTGGCTCTTTTTAAGTCCTGTAATGGATGGTTTGGTGAGTCACTTTGACAGAATAAGGCAATGCTAATGAGGAGTAAAGCTTATTGATTCTCAGGACCTGAATAGGTACCAAGTCTATCCCTCTTCTGCTAAGAGGGAAACTCAGGGAGTCTTACTTTAGATTAGAGGGATTAGGCTGTCCCAGGTAAGGCTAGGAGGCTCCCCCTCAACGTGGAAGGCACAATGTACTCAGCTAAAGGCCCAGACGGATGAAAGAGATGGAGCAAAGTAAATGGGAAAGAAAAGTAAATAAGCTATCACTTCTGAGACCAGGACACCTGTTTTCTTCTTTCTCCAGACTGTAGGACTCACCCCAGTAGAACCCTGGGCTTTAGAACTTTCAACCTTGAACTGAGAATTACACACCAGCTTCCTTGATCCTAAGAGCTTCAGATTTGGACCGAGCTACGCTACTGGCTTTCCTGCCTGTGGTGGACAGCCTATAGGATGCACATCATGGGACTTCTTAGCCTCCATAATCAGGTGAGCCAATCCCCCTGGTAAACACGGTTCACACACCTACTAAGGGCTCTGCCTCCCTGGAGAACCCTGACCGAAACAAGCTTCCTGCTTGACTTCCATCTTTTCCCGTGTTTCACTGAGGAGGCCCAAGAGTAGGACTCCAGGGAAGAAGATTGTGTATGAGTCCTCTCATCAGATTCCAACTACAGCCCTCAGACAAAATCTTGGTTTTTGTTTTGTTTTTCCCCTAATATAAGGTCATACATTAGAGGACCGCATTACCCATTTCTTTATTCATCACCCTGACTTCTTTTGTACCTCAGTCACAGAGCACTGTGGTACCAAAGTAGTAAGTGATGAAGTATGGTCCACAGTCTAAAAACTTACTATTGGATCCTTCTCAGAAGTTTCTGCAATCCTGATCTCCACCATCACCTTCCCCTGCTTTCCTTCCCAGAGGTAAATATTAAATACTCTCAGAAACTAAATTCTGTGGGCTGGCCATATTTATTATCATGTACATTGTTGATACAGAAAAATGTGTTAAGAGGAGATGACCATCCTATCGACCATCCTATCATCCCATCAGGAATTTTGTTCTTCTAATAATATTCCAGGAGTGTGCAAGTTAATCTGTGCCAGAAATTCTCTCCAACCCACTAATCCCTCTGTTCAACCTAACCCCTCTCCATTGGACCTCAGTGGAAGGTAACTATTTATCCACATATTCATGTGTTTTAATTTATGAATGATCTCTCAGAAGTTATTCTGGAACCCCTCGTTAGGGATAACAATAAAGATGAAAAGTAAAGATTATGAAGATTCCAGAAAAAAATTTAAGACTACCCATTCATCCCCTCTCCCTCTGAGACTGGTGACCCTAGAACAACAGGCACAGCACTACAGGGGCTGAGCCACTGGCTCCTTATAATTATTACTGACATCAAAGTCAAAGCACAGCACAGTGTTCACCCTCTTTCCAGTCCTACTTTTCTCCCTCCACGTACTGTGGTATGTATTATGCTCTGGCATTTCTTCAGACTACAATATGTCTGAACTTACACACAATATTAATTATGTACATTAATAGAAAAAAATTTACCATATAGCATGTTGCATTCAATAGCTTGGTTCTTCCAGTCAACACTAGATTATATTGTATATAAGACGTTAATGTATTATTTTGCTTTTTTAAGACATGAATGTTGTTGTATATATATGCACATTCTTTTTTTGATGCTGTGTATTATTCCACCTATTATGAGTGACATTCTTTTTTTTAAATTTTTTTATTGTTGGTTGTTCAAAACATTACATAGTTCTTGATATATCATATTTCACACTTTGATTCAAGTGGGTTATGAACTCCCATTTTTACCCCGTATACAAATTGCAGAATCACATCAGTTACACATCCATTGATTTACATATTGCCGTACTAGTGTCTGTTGTATTCTGCTCCCTTTCCTATCTTCTACTATCCTCACTCCCCTCTCCTCCCCTCCCCTCTTCTCTCTCTACCCTCTCTACTGTCATTCATTTCTCCCCCTTGTATTATTTTCCCCTTTCCCCTCACTTCCTCTTGTATGAAATTTTGTATAACCCTGAGGGTCTCCTTCCATTTCCATGCAATTTCCCTTCTCTCTCCCTTTCCCTCCCACCTCTCATCCCAGTTTAATGTTAATCTTCTTCTCATGCTCTTCGACCCTACTCTGTTCTTAGTTACTCTCCTTATATGAAAGAAGACATTTGACATTTGTTTTTTAGGGATTGGCTAGCTTCACTTAGCATAATCTGCTCTAATGCCATCCATTTCCCTGCAAATTCTATGATTTTGTCATTTTTTTAATGCAGAGTAATACTCCAATGTGTATAAATGCCACATTTTTTT
>NW_026000196.1:15171896-15318675 GCF_001458135.2 Marmota marmota marmota
TCTGAAGCATGTATATCCTGAATTCTTTATCTGACATTCCATCTGCTGCAGCTATTACCTCTTCTAACGTTGAGTTGACCTGCATTGCTTGTGGTCCTTTCTTTCCTTCTCTTTTCATACTGCTCGCATTTCTTTTTGCTTGGTGAAACTGTTGTGCTATTGAATTTTCCCCCTATATATTTATATTGCTCTTGTATAGTTGCAAAGTCTCCCTCACAGGTGCGGGCGGTGGCTCTGCCCCTCCTTCAATTGGGGCAATGTGCCTACCACGCCTGCAGGCCGCTGGGCCTATTCTGCTGGTTGGTAGCAGGTCTGCCTACCTTGCAGGCGCGGGCGGTGGCTCTGCCCTCTGAGGGCCGCTGGGCTTGTTCTGTCGGTGGTCGCAGTTCTGCCTATTTTGCAGGCGCGGGCAGTGGCACTGCCCCTCTGCAGGCCGTTGGGCCTGTTCTGCCGGTGGGTCGCAGGTCCGCCTACCTTGCAGGCGCGTGGGGCAGCTCTGCCCCTCCGCAGGATGCTGGGCCTCTTCTGCCAGTGGGTCACAGGTCTGCCTAACTTGCAGGCGTGGGGGGAGGGGGCGGCTCTGCCCCTCAGCAGGCCGCTGGGCCTGTTCTGCCCGGGGGTCGGAGGTCCGCCTACCTTGCAGGCGTGGTTGGCAGCTCTGCCCCTCCACGGGCCACTTGGCCTGTTCAGTCGGTGGTCACAATTCCGCCTACCTTGCAGGCGCGGGGGAGGGGGCGGCTCTGCCCCTCAGCAGGCAGCTGGGCCTGTTCTGTCGGTGGTCACAGTTCCACCTACCTTGCAGGCGCCGGGCGAGGGGGTGGCTCTGCCCCTCAGCAGGCCACTGGGCCTCATGAGTGACATTCTGATAACATAATTTTCTACAAGTACAAGCCCTGTTCTGCAGGCACCCTGTCATGGGCAGGTGTTCCCCTAAATCATACTTACTTTTCAAGTTCCTGTTTTCTATTGAGTTTTAACATTGTATCATATTAACAATAGCAATTCAGATATCTACTTCAGGGAACAATCTGTCCATATTCTTTTGCTTATCTGCTATTGTTTTTACTCTTGTTTAATACCAAGTTGTTTACATACAACCTTACAAATAGTTGTTTATTTGTGATCTGTGTTACATATAGATTTTTCTTTATTTATTTTTTCCTGTGGGGGAATGGGATTACCAGGAATTAAACCCAGGGTCACTTAACCACAGAGCCTTATTCCCAGTCTTTTATTTATTTTTTGTTTTGAAAATTTGAAACAGGGTTTTGCTGAGTTACTTAAGGGCTTACTGAGTTGCTGAGGCTGGCTTTGAACTCGTGATTTTCCTGCCTCAATCTTTCAAGTTGATGGTATTACTGGTGAGCGCCACTGTGCCTGGCTTACATATAGATTTTTCCAACATTATGCTTATTGGTGATTTTGCAATAGTGGGCTTTATAATTTTGGTGAGCAAATTTTATTCCAATTTTAATTTTTTTATCTTAAGAAAATGGTTTTGTGCAAAGATTATCAACAGATTATCCTATACTTTAGAAAGGGTGGGGAGTTTTGTTTTTCTGAGTTGTATCTGTAACCCATCTAAAATTTCTGTCATGTCTAGTTACTTTTCCCATGTGACTATCCAGAGGTTCCAATAGTACACATGACAGCACATCATTTCTCCATTCATTTGCAATGAGTCTGTCATATTTCGAGTTTGAATATGTACCTGGCTCTTCTCCCAGGATCTCCATTGTTGGCTTAATTATTCTAATATTTCAGATTTAACTTGTCCAGTACAACACAGAAATCCTTTGGAGATTATAGCTGACATTTCATTTACTTTATGAATCCAATTGAATATATGATTCATTTATTTACACTGGTAAAACTTCCCAATTCAAAATTAATTTCTCTTAATTTTTCTTTTTTTTCAGATTTAGTACTAAGTAACTCATTCCTTATTCTGGATATATAAGATACTTTGGGGGTTATATTCTGTTTATGTTCATTTTGTGATAAGCTTATAGCTAACAAACTTGCTGAGCTTTCTTATTAATATTAATAGTTTCTCTAGATTTAAAATAGAAAAGTTCTACTTTTGCCAATAAAGCTAATCCTTCCTTTCTAGTATTAATACCTGATTTTTTCTTTTATTTATTTTTATTTATATATGACAGCAGAATGCATTACAATTCTTATTACATATATAGAGCACAATTTTTCATATCTCTGGTTGTATACATAGTATAATACCTGATTTTCCTACTAGTTAATTGCATCTTCTAGAACCTCCAACACAACAATGAATAGTAACCACAACAGTAAATGTTCTTGTCATTGATTTCAAATGTTTGAATCTTACCTATTTTAATTGTTCTATACTGTTACAAGTTGGATATGAAGTGTATTCCCAAAGTATAATGCAGGAATTTTTGGAGGTGAAATGAATGGAATACGAGAGCTGAAACCTAATTAGTTTAATCCTAGTTTGAACAGACTGAGTGGGTGTTAACTGTAGGCAGGTGGGGTGTAGCTAGAGGACATGGGTCAGTAGGGCCCTTCCCTGCAAGGGTACATCTTCTGTCACCACTCCCTTCATGACCCCACCTGAGCTGAACAACTGTACTCTGCTAGACACTTCCCCTATGATGTGCTCTCTCACATTGGGCTCAGAGAAATGGACTCTACTATCTATAAACTGAGACCTCTGAAACCATGAGTCTCAAATAAACTTTTCCTCCTTTAAGTTGTTCTTGTTGGGTATTTTCATCACAGTAATGAAAAACTGATGAAAACATATACTATTAGTAAAAACTATTTAACCAAATAGGGAAGTAAATCCCTTTCACTTAGAGAGAATTAAAAGTTCTTATCATAAATAGTGTACAACAGTGTCAGTTCTGAGTCTTTCTATGGTACAGTCAAACCTGAAAGGAGTCTCAGGGAGCCCTTCAAACTTGTATTTGATGTCAGAAGTAAGTGTGATATTGTCTCAACTCCTTTGCACCATCCAAACTTTTTTCTCTGAGTTTTTGCAAAATAGTCAATAAATCAAAATCAAAAAGAAAGAAACTGATTGGGTCAAATAACTATGAAATTTTCTTGATCTCAAGGAGGGTAGGTCTCTTTTTCAATGCCTGCTGTAATTTGCTAGAGTAAACATAGATAATTTCTTTTCCTTTGGCCAGTGATAGGTCTATCAGTAGCCACAGAACCTAGATCTGCTCAATGAGATATATGAGAATTCTCCTAAGTGGAACTTGACAAATCATTTTTGTTCTGTTCTTTCTGAAGTACACACATAATACCTGGACCCACAACAACTTTCCTGCAACTACTGGGTAATAAACGTGGAAATAAAAGTTAACATAGTAAAAGTGACAGAGCAGAAACACATAAAAAGAATTACAAAGACCTGCATGAGATGCATGGATGGATAGAAAACAATTTTTTAATTGTTTGAATTAGAAATTAGGATGCAAGTAAGTTAAGTGTCCTTATAACCTACTTCAATACACACAGTCCTTTTCTTTTATTGTGGAATGTGGTAGTTGAACATTTTTAAAGTCAAACATTAGCTTAGAAAAATTCGTGTTGAAATGGTATTTATATTAGTATCTTGACTATCAAAATATAGTTATATCTCTACTGTCATATGCAAAATACACTTTTAGGAAGTCAAAGCACTATTAATAAATGAAGGGGAAATTTGGGGTCTCAGCAAAAGGAAAGTTAGGAGGGACTAGAAAAGAAACAAAATGTTAGTATCAAAGAAGAATTTCTCTTGATATTTTAAATTGGTTAACTACAAAATGTATCTATCAATGAAAATTTATGTAAGACACTACTCAAGTGCATTAATATTCTCTTCAATCTCTCTTAAATCTAACCATAGTTTTCTCATGTTTAAATAGTTCTTATCTTTCTCCCAATTTACATTTTATTTCCTCCCACTTAAAGTATCTAGGCCCAAAATTAACTATTTTTCTCTTATCTGAAGACTTTGAAAGTCTTCTAATTAGATTTTCATCTCTCCAGAATTAAACATTTCAATACTATTTGTTAGTTCTATAGGGTAAAATGAATTTGCCAAAATATATTTATTTGCCTCATTTCTATCAATCATTATTAATAAACATTCATTGAAAGGAAACTGTGGCATCCAGATTTGAAGAGTCTGTATAGATAGCAGAAAAAGAAAAATGTCAAAATAAAAATCTGGCCCACATTTAATTTAAATTTGAATTCTAATTTTAAATGAATGACCTATCAGTTCCTGTCCTTCATATTAATTTAGGCTGTCTGTCTGTCTCTCTCTCTCTCTCTCTCTCTCTCTCTCTCTATCTCGCACATACAAACAACTACACACATACAACCACACACACACACACACACACACACACACACAACATATAATATTGTTTTACATGGTAAAGCAGTGTAAAGATAATTATTATTAAGAAGTGCACAGAGAGTATTTTACAAGCTAGAGGAAAGAGAGAAAGAAAGAAAGAAGAAAGAGGAATGGAGGGTATGAATGACCACAAAGAACATGATCATCCAAGAAGGAAATCTTGTTAATTATGAATAAAAACTAGGGAGTGTATGTATTGGATCCTCCTGGAAAGTAACCAAATTCTGGAGTAGCAGGAAGAGGAAAAGCCAGACGGTGACTGCCAACCTCGGTCTAAAAGAGAGCATGGTTCAAAACCAGGATGTCAAGATCAGGCCCAAGACCAAGAGCAGCAATTGTCACTCAGCAAATGCAAATGCAGAAGCAGAGTAACAAGAGGCAAGGGAAAGGAGACGCTTTCATCTCTAACTTAACTGCAGCCAAAGCTTGTGGGATGTCAATGTCCTTCATTCTTAGATACACATGGGGTGCTGTATGTGTGGGAAGCCCAGAACACTGTGGGTAGTAAAAGTGATGAATGATGTAACTGCAATTAATAGTGAACTCAGAAAAGGACTTGGGTAGAAGAGGGAGTAAGAGAATGGAGGAATGGCCAGGTGCCATCATCACCTGCAGAGCCAGGTTCCTACCCAACTAAGAAGAGGGCCCAAGACCATGTGTGTTTAATCTGTTACTCAGATCAAGGATTCCCAAGTAAAATGACAATAACAAAGAAGTACCTATAATGAAATTTTCACATCATAGTGTGAATAATCCTCACACTATGAATTTAAGTCAAGAAAACCCAAGAATGTGATGACTGAACCCAAACTCTTTCTTAAATTGTGTTTGAACCCTGGGGGGCAGACATACTTTCCTTATTTCCAAGTTTTACCAGAATTCATTGAAAAATAATAAAAAGATGGGTATATTGACCATTACTAGTTTATCACCTTAGTAGAACATCTTTGAAATAAGTACACCTTATTCTATAAATTAAATACACAATGCATGGGCAATATATTTCTATCTTTTTTATATCCTAGTTCAGGCTGTGCTCATCAGAAAAGTAGATTTAGAATCTGAACATTGATCTGATTATCCCTAAGTTATCTTAGCACTGTGTAAGTGATACCTTGGAGCCCCCAGTGGCCTCCCACATGGTGAGCTGAAAACAGGAGAAGCTACAGGAATAGAATACTAGGACTCTTCTACTCCCTGTGCCCATATGTGTGACCTGAGGGGATTTTGAGCATGAGACTCCACTTCTACCTTTATGAATGGTAGAAGACTGGGTCTTGGCCATCTCCCATCTCTCTATAAAAGTTAAATGTAAAAGTTCTTGGAAAATTCTCAAGAACCGTGAAATATATGCAACTTTTTAATTTGTAATCTAGGAGGTCTGAGTACCTACCTAAAATTTTGAGCACTCATGCAAAATTCTAAAAGCCATATACATTTAAGATTCTCCTAAGCTTAGGAATCACTTAGGTCTCAGCTCCTGCAATTTGTCTTTCAACCAAATAAACTAAGAAAAATAACTCCATATCATCTAACTTCAGAATAACCATAAATTTTAAAATATGCTTCTGAAGCCACTTTCTGAATTTCAGAATTAAATTGAAGGGGAATTCCAAGTTGAGCTAGAATGAGATGTCCAAAGGCAAAGATAGTTGATGAGAGCATCACTGCCATCTTCAGTGAGTTGGTTTTGTCCTAAATTTTATCCTCATAATTGTACTTCAGTTGCTGCATCCCATATCTTGACAAAACATGTCCCCAACTGGAAGAAAGGGTCCCTTCCTTAGTCCATTGTCTCCCCATATGATTACTCTAACTACCCCTTGGGCAGCATTGCAGCACAGATCCATTCCTGAACAATCTGTAGTTAGAGAAATGGGAATTAAAACAATATGTTACTGATTTCCATTCTGGATTTTGGGAAGATCTCGCTTGCCAGAAATATACAGCCTTGTTAACAAGGAGTGCTGTGGAAGACTTATCAGATAGATAAAAATGCCTACAAAATCTGTATTTGTTAAATACCCCTTGGTAAATGTTAGGAAGACAGCTTGGCACAGGTCTGCAGAAAAACAATTTCTTGAATTCCCAATTCCATTAGGTCATATTTTGCCATCTAACAAAATACCTAAGAGCACAGGTTTTATAATTATCCTTGTCTCTACTTCTGTGAAGAATCCCACACAGCAGTCTAGCATAGTGTGGCTTGGGAGGAAATCATCATTGTTCTGCTCCAAGGAACTAATACTTTCAGTGAAATTGTCCACCCCCACCTCAAGCAATGCTACAAGCATGGAATATATAGGTTAGATTTTAATTTTAATTTCTTTGGGCCTAGAGAGGGGTTCTTCTCTTTCTTTCTGAAGATTCCCATGTACACATAAAAATAACTGAATAAATTTGTATAAGTTTCTCCTATTAATTGGCCAGTTTCATTCTTAGGTTTTGCCACAGAACCTAAGTGGGTAGAAGAAAACAATTTTTCCCTCTAAAATACCCAATACATCCACATTGCCAGAGTTCAGAATTTAATATAAAGAATTGGCTATATGAGTCCTGGGCTGTGTAAAGACCAGGAAAAAAAAACAGAGAGTTAAATAACACAAGGATGACAGGGGTTTTTGTCCTCATATCAAATAAAGTAGACTTCAAGCTAAAGTCAATCAAAAAGGATAAAGAAAACCATTACATACTGCTCAAGGGAACCATACATCAACAAGACTTCACAATTATAAATATATATGCCCCAAACAATGGAGCATCTATGTTAATCAAACAAACTCTTCTCAAGAGTCAAATAGACCACAACACAATAATTTTGGGTGAATTTAACGCACCTCTTTCACCTCTTGATAGATCTTCCAAAAAAAAAAAAAAAACTGAACAAAGAAACTATGGAACTCAATAATACAATTAATAACTTAGACTTAACTGACATGTATAGAATATTTCATCCTTCAATGAGTGAATACACTTTCTTCTCAGCAGCACATGGATCCTTCTCTAAAATAGACCATATATTATGCCACAAAGCAACTCTTAGCAAATATTTTAAAAAGTAGAGATTTACCCCACATTCTATCAGATCACAATGGAATGAAATTAGAAATTGATGATAAAATAAGAAATAAAAGATACTCCAACACCTGGAGACTAAATTATATGCTACTAAATGAATAATAGGTTGCAGAAGACATCAAAGAGGAGATTAAAACATTGTAGAGATGAATAAGAACACAGATACAACATATCAAAATCTCTGGAACACTATGAAAACAGTTCTAAGAGGAGAGTTCATTGCATGGAGTTCATTCCTTAAAAGAAGAAAAAGTCAACAAATAAATGACTTAACATTACATTTCAAAGCCCTAGAAAAAGAACAAATCTACACCAAAAAGCAGTTGAAGACATGAAATAATTAAAAGTAGAGTTGAAATTAATGAAATTGAAACAAAAGAAACAATTGAAAAAATTAACAAAACAAAAAGGTGGTTCTTTGAAAAAATAAATAAAATTGACAGACCCTTAGCTATGCTAAGGAAGAGGAGAAAAAACTCAAATCACTAACATACTTGATGAAAAAGGAAACATCACAACAGAAAATACAGAAGATTATCAGAAATTATTTGAAAACTTTAATTCCAATAAAATAGAAAGTATTGAAGGCATTGTCAATTTTCTAGAACCATATGATTTGCCCAAATTGAATCAGGATGATATATACAATTTAAACAGATCAATTTCAAAGTGATGAAATAGAAGATGCCATCAGAAGCCTACCAACCAAGAAAACCCAGAACTGGATGGATACACAGCTGAGTTCTACAAAACCTTTAAAGAAGAACTAATAGCAATATTCTTCAATTTATTTCAGGAAATAGAAAAAGAGGGAGCATTTCCAAACTCATTCTATGAGGCCAATATCACCCTGATTACAAAGCCAGGCAAAGACATATCAAAAAAAAAAAAAATAAAACTTTATGTCAATATCTCTAATGAACATAGATGCAAAAATTCTCAATAAAATTCTTTCAAATCACCTACAAAAACATATCAAAAAAATAGTATATTATGATCAAGTAGGGTTCATTCCAGGAATGCCAGGTTGGTTCAACATATGGAAATCAATAAATGTAATTCATCACATCAATAGACTTAAAGATAAGAACCATGTGTCATCTCAATAGATGCAGAAAAAGCATTTGACAAAATACAACATCCCTTCATATTCAAAACACTAGAAACACTAGACTTAACAGGAACAGATCTCAACATTCTAAGCTATCTGTGCTAAGCCCCAGGCCAACATCATTCTAAATGAAGAAAAATTGAAAGCATTCCCTCTAAAAACTGGAACAAGATAGTGATGCCTTCTTTCACCACTTTTATTTAACATAGTTCTTGAAACACTGGCCCGAGCAATTAAAGGGATATGGATTGGTAAAGAAGAACTCAAATTAGCATTATCTGCTAAAGATATGATTCTATATATAGAAGACCCAAAAAATTCCACCAGAAAACTTCTAGAACTAGCAAAGTCGCAGGATACAAAATCAACACCCATAAATCAAAGGAATTTCTGTATATCAGTGACAAATCCTCTGAAAGGAAAACAAAGAACACTACCCCATTTACAATAGCATAAAAATAAATAAACAAATAAATAAAATACTTGGGAATCAACTTAATGAAAGAGGTAAAAGACCTTTAAATTGAAAACTACAGAACACTAAAGAAAGAAATTAAAGAAGAATTTAGAAGATGGAAAGATCTCCCTTGTTCTTGGATAGGCAGAATTAATACTGACAAAATGACCATACTGCCAAAAGCACTATACGAATTCAATGTAATTCCAATCAAAATCTCAATGACATTCCTCATTGAAATAGAAAATGCAGTCATGAAATTCATCTGGAAAAATAAGAGACCCTGAATAGCTAAAGCAATCCTTAGCAAGGAGAGTAAAGCAGGTGGCATCACTATACCAGACCTTAAACTATACTACAGAGCAATAGTAACAAAAACAGCATGGAATTGGCAAAAAAATAGACTTGTAGACCAATGGTACATAATAGAGGACACGGAGACTAACCCACATAATTACAATTATCTTATATTTGACAAAGGCACCAAAAACGTACATTGGAGAAAAGATAGCCTCTTCGACAAATACGCTGGGAAAATTGGAAATGCAAATGCAACAAAATGAAATTAAACGCCTATCTCTCAACAAAACTCAACTCAAAGTGGATGGACTTAGGAATTAAACCAGAGATGTTGTGTCTATTAGAAGAAAAAATAGGCCCAAATCATGTTGAATTAGACCCCAACTTCCTTAATAAGACTCCTATAGCACAAGAATTAATGTCAAGAATCAATAAATGGGGCGAATTCAAACTAAAAAGGTTATTCTCAGGAAAAGACACAATCAGTGAGGTGAATAGAGAGCCTATTAATGGGGAATAAATTCTTACCACATGCACATTTGATAGAGCAATAATCTCTAGAAGGTATAAAGAACTCCAAAATCTTAACACCAAAAAACCAAATAACCCAGTCAATAAATGGGCCAAGGAACTGAACAGACACGTCTCAGAAAAAGATATACAATCAGTCAATAAATATGTGAAAAATGTTTAACCTCTCTAGCAATTAGAGAAATGCAAATCAAAACTATTCTAAGATTTCAAATCTCACTCTAGTCAAAATAGCAGCTATTAAGAATACAAGCAACAATAAGTGTTAGTAAAGATGTGGGGGAAAAGGCACATTCATACATTGCTGATGGGACTGCAAATTGATGCAGCCAATATGGAAAGCAGTATGAAGAATCCTTGGAAAACTGGGAATGGAGCCACCATTTGATCCAGCTATCCTACTTCTTGGTCTATACCCAAGGACTTAAAAACAACATACTACAAGGACACAGCCACATCAATGTTTATAGCAGCACAATTCACAATAGCTAAACTGTGGAACCAACATAGATGCCCTTCAGTAGATGAATGGATAAAGAAAATGTGGTATATATACATAATGGAATATTACTCAGCATTAAAAGAGAATAAAATCATGGCATTTGCAGGTAAATGTATGGAGCTGAAGAATATAATGTTAAGTGAAATTAGCCAATCCCCCCAAATCAAATGCCGAATGATTTCTCTGATTCATAATATGCTGCAGGGGGGATAGGAGGATTAAATGAACTCTAGATAGGGCAAAGAGAAAAAGGGTTGGGAGTGGAAGGGAGTGGATATAGAGGTTGAGAAGACGATAGAATCTGAGACGGACATCATTACCCTAAGTACATGTATGAAGACACGAAGGATGTGACTCTACTTTGTGTACAACCAGAGATATGAAAATTTGTGCTCTATATGTGTACTATGAATTGTAATGCATTCTGTTGTCATAAATAACAAGTTAAATTTTTTAAAAAAATAACACAAGGATAATAACTGGGAGATGCAGGAAAGTCATGTGCTTATCAACTCAGAAGCAAAGCAGAGGAGCTGTGTGTATTGAGCTCAGATTACTAAGGTGGGAATGCTACTTGACTGCTGCCCAAACCTCTATAAGGACATAACAAGGCTGATTCTCAGGTGGAGAATGAAGCTAGCACAACACTGGAAGGAACTGTGAGGGGGAGCCTGTCCCTCCTCCTGGCTCTCCCACTCTCTCCATTGCATACTCTTCGCAGAGCCTAACAGGCTGCTGGCAAAGCCCAGAGATGTTTTCCCTCTGAGTATTATAAAAGGTGTGTTTGGAGCTGGAAGGCAGGAGTAAGTGACTGGAATTGCATGAGTCTCCTTCTCCTCAGGCTTCAGTAATATACACCCAGGGAAGCAAAGACTTTGGTCACTCAAGAAACATTCTGGGGCCAGGACCATTGGCACACACCTGTAATCCCAGCAGCTCTGGAAGCTAAGACAGGAGGATCAGGAGTTCAAAGCCAGCTTCAGCAACAACATGGTGCTAATGATAACTTAAAGATATCCCGTCTCTAAATAAAATACAAAATAGACCTGGGGATGTGACTCAGTGGTTGAGTATCCCTAAATTCAATCCATGGTACAAAAAAAAAGAAAAAAGAAAAAGAAAACCATTCTAGGAATATAAATAAAGTTATATACTATCTGATCTGAGCATATGCAACATTGATTCTTCAAAAAAAAAAAAACAGAAGAAAAGCTGATCAAGACAACATTTTAGGAAACAAAATGATATTGGTTTAATGATTACTTTTCTATAATCAGTTCTAAATTTTTATCCCTTCATTTGCTCAGAAATGTAATTTATTTATTTCTGCTCTTTATTAGTTTATAGATCACTGCAGTGTAAACATGAAAACATCTGTGTATTTATCCTTTGCTCTGTACATCTCATACCAACCTGCGACAAGAAGCAACACAGTTCTGACTTCAAACTTGAGAAAATAAATAAGGACACAGAATTTGAGTATCTTTATTCATTTTGTTTCCCACATGTGGACTTGGCATCTTTCTATCAATAAAAATAAATGAGTATTTTCTATTTAATAAAGTCTATCTGGCTTTAAAAATACACTTAGAAGTTAGTATAAAGAACTTCATTGCTAAAGTATATGGTCTTTATTGTAAATTCAAATATCTATCTCTGAATAATTGAAAGATTATGATTTGTCAGCAATTGAGAAAAAGTTGGAGGCTGAAGTCAAGAAAGGATTTCATTTTCCAACTCTACTGCTTACTTATCAGCTTTCATAGAGGAAATTTGCAAAACAGTAATGAATACATGATTATGTACTGGTTCTTTTTGATTGAGATGCTGACTCTTCTAAGTGTCCATAAAGACCACCTTTCAATGAGACCACAATAGAAGGGAGATATAAAGAAACAAAAAAGGAAATAATTTGACTGTGTCTTTCTACCCTATGAATTGATTTCCTCCTCCTATATATCACAATGCTATATAAAAGAAAAGGAACCAAAGACAGTGGTTTAAAAGGAAGAATAAAACTAATGTGTCAGCTTCTTTAACACTGTTGAGGTGCTAACTCATTTTTCTCAAGCATTCAACCAAAAGGAGAAAATATTGTTATTGGTAACACATCCCCCACCAGTCTTCACTCTTCCATAAAAACCCTTAACCTGAATAGGGAGGGGGTCTATCATTTTATACACACATGTGTAAACAGAGAGAGGGAAAATCATATTCCCCATCCAGGATTGGCTAGCAGACAGACTTGATCCACAAAGACCTTTGCAAAGCAGCTGAAATGGAGCTACTCTTTGCCAGTAGAATGGGGCTTGGTAACTGGGTCCAACTCCTTCATGCAAATCATTACATCTTTCTGCCTTGGAAACTGTAGATTATGTTGAATGTGTCATCTTTTATTAAGGAGATGGAAGGACCAAGCCAACAGTAGACCCAGGGGGATTTTATTATTATCTTTCCAAAATACTATTCTACTTTCATCTCTCTGCCTTCCTGGCCTCTCTTCTTGAAAAGAACCATTCTAGGAACCCAAAGTTAAAGGAAGGAGAAAGCTTAGTGGGTGGATTGAGAGAGGCCTATGCTATTTTCCCTGAACGCCACTTACAGGTCATATCTAGCAAGGTCAAGTAGGTAAGACTCCTCTGGGGTCTACATGAAGAAGATCTCTTTCCTGTCATCTGTGTCCCACAGGATGTTTAGGGGCTGTGTGGACCTGTTATTACAAGGGTTCCTACCACAGAGCTGTCTGAATTCATTGCACTCTCCCTTCACCTCTGCTGGTACCCCCTGCTAGGGGCCTGCCTTCCAAGGTCTTACTGCTTTCAGGGACAGAAGACAAGTGGACTGTTACCTCATGGAGTGAGAAGAAAGCATAAAGTGCAATTCAGATATCTGAACTGGAGTTCAGCAGGGAGCACTCATCCTCAGATGATGAGTTACACACTCCAGGGTGTGAGATCTTTTCAACATTCAAATATACAGTATGTGGGCCACTAACTATATTCTTGTGCTCTCCCCCATAAATTGTAGAGGTGAGTCCAGGAAAGTGCTACCTAATTATTAGTTAAATCAATAGTAATTAACTCTGAGTCACGATGTTATGGTCTCTGAATTGCTTGCAAATCCATAATTTAAAAACATATCTTTTTGATAATTGTCTAAGGTCTATACACAAATGGTATTATCAGTGCTTCAGTGGAAAACATACCTACATGATTGAGGAAGCAAATTCAATATTCTGGATCTCCAGTTGACTATCTAAAATTCTTGTCCAACTTGGTTAGGTGTATTCCAGTCAAAAATGAGTTATATGATAATAACTACTATGATGATAATTATTAGCATTATTTTCAAAACAGCTAATATTTATCAACCATTTATTTGACTTTACATGTAAGGACTTTATGCATGGTGGCAATTTTCACACAACCACCCTCTAGCATTAATATTGTTATTTTCAATTCTGTAGAAGAGGCAACATAAGTTCAGAGAGTTAAAATTACTCACCCAATATCACACAGCTAAAAATTGCAGAACAAGATACAACTGCAATCAATTTAACTCAAGAATGTGAAGAACGTGGGATCTTAATTACTCAGCTATCAAGTAAGACCCTGAGGAATTCTCCATTTAAAAGCAATTGAGGAACTGAAGAATATTTTCTTTTCTTGGGTTACTCAGGCTAGATGCTATGCAGGTGCACTTGACATACACCCCTAGCCTGCTTTAGAGGAATTTTGAAAGATGAGTCAGATTACCTTCCCTCAGCTCAGCGGGGATAAACTGAGGCACTAGAAAATGAATTTAAAGAGCTGAGTCCTAGCCATGTCTATCTAGACAAAGTTTGAACATTTATCTCATGAAGAAGTGGTTCTGCTTTATCCCATGAAAAAGAAAATTTGAGGAAATGGAGGGAAGTTTTTTTTTTTTTTTTTCTCTATCAATGGAGTAAATATAGGCCAAAAACTTACTGAGGATTGGGACTCTAGGTTCAAAAGGAGTGAAGAGCCATGGAGACAGTCATATGTTGTTTTAATCTAGAGACTGCAAGCTAAACCGTGTTTGAATGCTGAAGGCAGAGAAAGGCTGAAAAAGTCTAGCCATGGTTGAGACTTAGCTTTTCCACATTGTGCTCTCCTTGGCTCCTCCAAGGACAGTGGGAATTAAATTCTAAGGCACTAAAGTCACATAGACCCTGGTTCCTGACCTGGTTCATCATTGATTCTGCCATACATGACCTTGACTATGTAGAATGGTTGAGATGTTCATACCTCAAACTACCGGTTGGTGGTTAAATGAGATAAAGTGTTTAACACAGAATCTTGTACACAGCAAGGATCCAGGAATCTGAGTCTTCTCTTTCAAAACTCACAAAGGATTCTGCATTCTCACCTCCTCTACCATGAGTACCCGGTCCAAACTACAGATATCTCTTTCTTCCAGTTATTGCAGCCTCTGTGTGTCACTCAGCTTTCCATTACTATAATAAAATCCTGAGATCATCAATTTGTAAAGAGAAAATATGTATTTTGACTCATGGTTTTAGAGTTTCCAGTCCATAATCTGGTAGACTCCTGGCTTTTAGGTATCTGATGGGGGTGCTGAAGGGCAATGATGGGGAACAAATGGCAGAGAAAACAACTCACAACATGGCCAGGAAGCAAAAGGGAGGGAGAGGAAAGGGGTCAGATTCCCACAATGCCTTTGAGGCCACACCCCCAATGACCTAATCACCTCTCACAAGTCCCCATCTCCTAAACATTCCACCCCCTCCAAGTAGGACTAGAGACTGAGCCTTTGACACAGAAGCCAATTGGGGGACACTCAAGATTTGAACTGTAGCAGACTCCTATTCTCAGAATTGTTAAATATTAGTCAGAAACATGACTGTACCGCTCAAAACTCTCTAATAATTTATAATATCATCTAGAGAAACACTGCAATCTACAGATTGCCCCCAATATCCACTCCTTTCTCTCTAGCTTCAGTTCCTGCCTGCTTTCTTGTGTTTCCTCCAGCATTCACCACCACTGGGCATATCCTATGACTTTTAAATATTTATTTCCTCTTTCTGGACTTGCAATAGATTGCAGTCTCCATGAGGACAAAGCTTCGCTACGATGCTATTCCATGTGGCTGTACAACACTATGTGGCACATACCAGGCCCCTAATAAAGGTGTATCGGATGAATAAATGAATATATATTAGCCACTTTTAAAATAAATACTAATATTTTTAAATGCCAGTTTTTAACCTCTCACAAAAAACTATGCAAGACAAAATGGAATCAATCTTGGGAAGAGCAGGATCACAGAATATGTATTCAAGGGAAAGACACACACACTAGGCTCAAGAACCCACTTAACAGAAGACCTGAGGGAGCAGGTATAAATGCCTGTTGTTTGCAAAGCTGATCTCTGTATTAAGAGAAAAAGTTAATTCTTCATGTTCATAATCACAATGAAGAAAGTTTGAAGATATATCAGAAAATATTTTTATAGCATATCCCCCTCTTAGATCATGTTTTTGAAATAGCTATTCTGACAAAAACTACTATATTGCTGTATTTACAAGGGTTGATTTCATTCTTCCACTTCACTACCAAGAAAAAGTCCCAGAAAACAATAGTTATCATGATGACTTTAAGACTGATGGGAAAAAAAAAAAAGTTCTGTGTAGGTCAGCAATCAAATAAAAATTGCCTCACATTGCAAGAGTTATTTATTTTATGCTAGTTATCATATAGGATGGATCAGCACAGGTGAAAAACAATGGGGAGAAAGTGAAAATATTCTCTAATGAGCTAAGGAGAGGCCATTCACACTGACACCAGGAAAGAGCATGTGTGTTCTACAAGGAAGGGACAAGAATTTCTGTCACAGGAAACTGGAACTCAGAAATGAAACCAGGAACCAAACTCACTGAGGATAAATCTAACTGCATCTGTATTTTCTTATTCAGATATAATTCATCATGAAATTTCCATTTCTTAAAGAATTGAAATTCCCAATTCTGAATTCTTTCTGGCCAAGGAGTTAGTGACAGGGACATGCAATGCTGACCCATCCGGCCCTTACACCTCTGTAGCTCAGGACAAGTCTCTGACACCTCTGGGATTGCACTTCCACCTTGTCATCCCCTGTCCAGATGCACCACACCACCTCTTTAACACACAGGGGTGTTGTCAGGCTTAATGACAAGCCGTCTGAATAATGACACCCATTCTAGGGTGTAAATGAGACAGCCGCCTGGTCCCCATCCCGCAAAGGACAAGTTGAGTCAACACAGTCTTTTGCAGCTGCAGTCTCTATCTTATAATAAATCTCCATGTCAGGGATGAGAGAGATCTCCTTTACCTGCCAGATGGCACTTGACCTCTCACCCGTCAATGAGTCTCATTGGCAACAATTAACTGTTAGTCTTTACCTAAAAATTCCATATCAGCATAGAAGGCCCATCCATGCAAATTTGGGAGAAATAGATTCCTCCCAAAGCCAGAAGAACACCTAGTAGAGGAAGATACAGCTGCCCCTGTCCCTAACTGGGTTGGATGCTATTGACCTCCCCAGAATGGGACCTTGATTTCCATGGTTCTCCGAGCAACAGGACTAGCCAGCACACCATGACTACACAATGTCCTGTTCTCACTCTCCATGCGACCAGCTATTTATAACTGCAGGATGCCAGGCTTGCACAGAGCAGTGTGATACTTCCAGAAAGTTGCACTGTTATTTTAGCCATCTCCTAAGGAAGAGCACCAATAGATAGAACTAACTCATCCTCACCAGGCAGAGGAGTGCAAGCATTCAAGGAATAGGAAGATTGCAATTGTGCTTGTGTGTGTTTTATTTTTTAACCTGGGATGCCATTTAGAAATCTTAAGGACTCTTCTCCCCAGGCACCCCCACCCCCCAGCTGTCTTGATTAGTGGCTGTGCGTATGCTGGTCAGATCTGGGGATTAATGACGGCTAATTTGCCCGAGGTTGGTGCAGCCCAGGCAGCAGACTTTGCACGACCAGCTTTTGCTGCCATATGGGCGGAAGCAGCTGTTTCAATTACTTTCAGTGCCCAGATGTGTCAGACGAGCCACCAGTCCTCTGCGGGGTACATCAGCCGCACGGCAGCTAATTGCTTCAATCGCGTGTGGAAGCGTGGTGCCGGGTACTGTGAAAGGGGGTTTTGGGGACAGCCGGGTGCCAGCTGTCGTCACGGCTCACAACACCGGCAAGCAGACAGGCTGGGACTAGACTTCAAATTCCACTTGCCACCCCTGGTGATACCTGAACTGACTGTGTCTTTGTCAGGTACACATAGTGGATGCACAGAGGCAGGTAACTCACATGCCACAGACTCTGGTCTACCAACCACTTCATAGGCCGTATATGCCAGGAATACATGAGATTGGGAATCTGTGTGTTGTGTGGATGCCAGAGAAATGAAAATTGTGTGATTTCAATTAACATGCAATTCAGGTTGGCCATTTGAATCTGAAGCTCCGAGGCACATTTTTAAAGGTTAACATCCCCCTTCGTGGCACCCAGAGAATGATCAATGGATTGATGTGTGTGTTATGGTTTCTTGTGTATCAGACTGAGGCAAGAGGGGACAGAAAGGAAAGGTCAACTACCAACCATTCCCCTCTGTACTATACTGAGATCTTGAGACAAGAAATCAGAAACAAATACCCAGCAAAGATGTATGTTCCCTTTGTTTAGGGTAGGCCTGGCTGTGAGAAAACCTGGGGTAAATAGGAAGCTGTTATCATCATAATAATACATCTATTTAGGAAAAGAACAAACATTTGTTTTGTGCTAATTCTATGGTAATCAGGGTGATTGTACTGTACTTTGCTACTAGATGTTGCCATGGTTATTCCAAGTAGTTTGTGGTTATTAATGGCCTAGAATAATCCACAGTGCTCAGTTTGAGACCTTTCATCAGAAACATGAGTATTAATTTCACTCTGCCATTCCAACGTTTTTGCAGCCCAGAGTAAATTTGCTTACTTTTTTATTATCTCTCAGTTTGGGATTAGATGTTGTCTAACGTGCATTTTGAAATAATTTGCCCCAGTCTTCATATCACGTCTCTTCAAAAATCCCTTTTGACTACAGGTTCACAGAACTATTACTAGGGCTCAGCATTTTTCAAATTGATCTATTGATAGATTATATACTAATGCAACTTGGTAAAAAAAAATAAAAATTTGTATTGGAAAAACAGATATGCAGACCGTGTTTTAAGAACTGTTCTTGAGTCGCCTGGTCATGCGTGGAGGCTATGAACTGCCATATGGGGAACAGGAGATACTGGTTTCTTACCTAAAATTTTATCTCTGGGTTGAGTCCTCCTGGATTCTGGAACACAGTCACTGATTCCCTTTCCCAAGCTGTTTACCCAATCCAAGTCCCAATACTATTTTTGTTTATTACTAGCAGTGGTGGTACTGTGCTGGGTATTCCTTAGTGTTTAAGTAGATAATCATTAAAAACTATGCTTCTTGAGAAAACTGTCAACAGAAAAATTCTGGGACACTGAGTACAAGTAAACACTGATAGAAATGTTTGTCATCTTGAGCACCGGACAGATTGCATCAGCTCTGCCTAAAACTCTGGAAGATGGTATGTGTTTACCTATGGATTGTAGTACAAAAGACAACTCCAGAACTCAGTGACACAAGATTATGAGGATTTCCTATTTCCCATGCTTTTCTGGTTGGCCTGTATGGCTCTGCCTGACTCACTGTCCCTAGGATCCCCTCAGGGTACTGCATTCACCTTCTCTGGGCTGCACACCTCTGGGCAGGATCCTGGGTTTCCTGCCCTTGACCTGTCCCTGTAGCCCTGTCTCCAGGCTCTCTGCACATGGCCTCTCTCCAGAAGAGAAACCCTTGCTGGCAACTGAATTTTAAGGGAACAAATTTAGAATCTTCCAAAGCTCTGAACTCAGCCTGCAACTGCCACAGACCATAAGATCACAGGGTTGCAGGAAGACACCTAGCTTTTTGGAGAAGATGGCCTGTATTTACAGCAAGGCCAGGGGAGGACTATAGGAGACATTAGAAGCCCAACATGCGTGTGTTTGAGAGCAGGCAGATGTGAAATGAAGAGATTTATTTGAAACAAGTAAATAAGTTGGAATGCCTTTATATTAATTTCATGCAATTTTTTTAAAAGTACAAAGCAAAACAAACAAAAATACTTTTAATTCAATAGTATTGTTCTCTGTCCTGCTTGAATGCAAAATATCAAAAAGCTAAAAAGCAGAGGTGTTCCTTTTAAGTCTCTCTTCTCTTGAAAACTGCCGAACTGGTATTGATTAGAAAGTTTCCCCTGGCTTTTGTCTACATCTGAATAGAGAGAAAAAAATTGAAAATCATAATTTACAAGAAAAACCCCAAATTGTTATCCATTGGTGACAAGGGGGAGAAATTCTCCTCCAAATGTTTTTCATTTACATCTGTGCTGGGTCTTAGCTGAGCTGTGTTTATGTATTGATGCTCTGGGGCTGCTTGTTCCTTGAGGCATCCCAAGACTCTCCTGGGAAAATGCTAGGTTCATCAAATTGTAGAGTGTGTACAGATTAGGGATCACACCATTACATGCTCCCAGGGGGTTGTAATCATTTGGGTGAGCTATCCTCTGAGAAACATTGCACTTGACCAGAGCAGGGAGAGCAAAACTGGCAATGCTCTGAGCTTAGGACTCATTCAACTTGAAACTTGTAAACAGAATAAAAAATTATCTAAGTGGGTAGTAATTATGCTACATGTAGCATTTTGGGGACTGACTTCACTCAGCCTAATTCCCTATGTCACATCCCAAGTAACCGGGTATATAAGTGGTGTTGTAGTCTGGATGCTTATTCCCCCCAAAATGCATGTTGAAATGAAATTACCATTGTAACATTTTAAGAGGTGGGACCTTTGGAAGGAGCTGAGGTCATGGAGGCTCAGGGATGGGTTTGCCCCTCCCTCACTTTTCCACTCTGTGCACTTCTGCAAAGTGAGTCCTCCTGCCAGAGTATGACACAGCAAAATGTCAGCACCTTGATAGATGTCAGCACCTTCACTCAAGTATTGTGAGAGAGAAATTTTCATTCATTATAAGTTGCTCTGTCTGGCGTTCTGTTATAGCAGTGCAGAAAAGGTGGAAATAAGAAATTTGTTCCTAAATAGAAAGTATTCTTTTTTGGTAATATTCCATGATATGTATGTGCCATTTTGTTGAAACACTCACTATTAAAGGATGTTTGAGTTTCTTCTAGGTTTGGGTTATTATGAATAAATAAATCTGCTATGAGCAATTTTGTACAGGTTTCTGTGTAACTGAAGTTTTCACTTTCATACTCACCATCTGACTCAAGGTTGATATTAGTATCATTGCACACATTCCCTCTTTCAACTCCCTTCAGAATTGAACATTCAACTGCATTTAAACAGAATCATTTTCTCAATAAAGAAGAGCTTCAACTCCAAAGGAAATGAAATATGATTCACCTCTCTAAATCCTCCCTCATCAATGAATACCAGGAAACTAATACATACTGTGCTTAACATATGACAACTTTCACTTCTGGAAGAGATTGCCTAATTTCTTTTTAAATTTAATATACAAAATCCCAGGGAAAGGTTTTATTTATCTGAGTTTCTTGGGTTAGTGAATTTATTTGAATGCTTTCCCACTGATCAATTTACTGTGCCTAGAAGAACAATATTTTGTGTTATATAATGACAGCCATATCCTAAGAATTGGGAATATGGAATCCCCAAAATGAGAGGGAAAATGTTACCTGAAGAAGATGAGAACTAGTTAGGTCATTAAGTTAAACATATCTATTACAGTCCACCCCTTAATTTTCCAATAGACATATATCATTTGTATAATTCTTCTCATATATATTATTATTATCACAAACTGCTGTATTGTTGTAGAAAGATTTAAAATGATAATGCAGGAGGATTTCTGCTTTTAGTACTGGCTAATTTTTCTTGATTACGTGTCCTACCACAAATGCACTTATTTCCAGCCTTTCCAAAAAGGAATCATCCAACTAGTTTATCCAGAAACAATTTCATTGACTCCCTCTTTCTTCTAAAAGATATTTCTATTCCTTATAGAGTACAGCCTTAGTCAGATATGCACATAGCCCCTTATGCATCTGAAACACATCGTGTAAATTTTAAGTTATCTAAGCCTAGGACATGACTGGAACAATAGTGAATGAAAAACAAAAACAACCTTAGTACAATTCTCACTTAGAAAAATGGAAAAATGGAAAGATCGTGTTGTGTTTTCTGTTACACTGCATGTCGTTTCCTTCTCATAATAAACATAAGGAAAAAAGACATGTTCAAAATAGTCTTTGGGTATCCATTCATTGATTTACTCCCTTGATAGTGAAGGGCATTCTCCTGTCAGTCAGCTGGCTCTGCATACTTTGCCCAGTGTGATTTGACCCTCACCCAATCCCTTTCACAAGCAGATACAAAGGGCAATGAACAAAACCCTCCTCCCACAGGTGTGCACTCAACATGGCAAGAGTAACAGGTGTGGGTAGACCTGTCTAGAACAGACCCCAGGAAAAATTGCAGAGAGGTATCCCCTGGCCACCATTCTCTAACTTCAGAAAGGTGAGAAAATGCAAAAACTTGATATCTGGGCCTCAAACCAGACCTACTAAATCTCTATAGGTGGAGTTGAGCAAATTGATCTTTTTAACGTGGTCTTTGGTTAATTTTGATATATGGTGGTTTAAGGCTGACCACTATAAGGGATATTCAATTAAAAGACCTTCTTCTGGTTAAATCTTAGTGATCTGTATATCAATTTATATATGATGATCTTTCTAAGCTTGCCAATAATCAACTATAATATATACATATATATATGAATATGTATGTATATATATATATACATATATACAAACACATACATATATAAACATTTATTTTAAAATAAGTATATTTAAAATGAATATAAATATAGTACATTAATATTTATATATTTTTCATGTTTTTAAAATAAACATATTTCTATATTTTTCATATATAAGACCTAGTCATGCCCTTTGAATCTAGACTTTGCGTTTCAGTTTTGACTTCTTAGTTCCAGGCTTAGGAACCCTACGTTTGTAATTCCTAATTTTACTTTGGAGTACAGTTGGGAAAATACGCCACAGGCTAGCCAAAAGAGAGCTGATCCAGGCTGATGAGAATCCTTGGGTATCTTTATCAGGCCAGGGGTTAACAGGAATGGGTACTTGTAAGGGAAATGTTTATGTGTGATTTTTCTGATTCTGCCAGGATTTCCCTATTCATCATTAAATAATCTAAGTTTCCAAATTATATTATCAAATATTATGGTAAACAAAAAAACTGCAGCTCTACAAAGACTGTGAACTACTTACACAAAGAACTTTACTCCATGCACATCTTGTTTTGATTCAAAAATGATCTAATATCTTCAAGTAAGGGAAACAGGACGGTGTGATCTTCATCAAGTTATGGCATTGCCTAATCTGCTTGCCTATGGGTCATTTTCTATTGCTTGGCCTAGATATTTTATGATCTTTGAAAGACTGATGCTAGTTTGTTTAAAACTCACAAGCTGTAAATGATTTTTATCTAATTACAATGCAAATTATTTTGTTGACTATTAGCACAAATAATTTTTACCTGATAATGGTGAAAATGCATTCTGTTTAGTAAAAGTATGACCATAAGAGTTACAGTTAACTGCTCTGTGAGACTTCAGCCTTCAGTTTTCCAGCTGGCAGTAATATGTCCAGCACTGTTTCTCCTTCACTAACTATATGTGTAGCATTTTCTCAGGTCATTCTTGAAGGAAAAACAAAACAAAACAAAACAAAACTACAACCACCACCACAAAACATAACAAACATCTGATATATGATTACAATATTCTTCAATGAAAATTGTGTGCTTTTAAGTCCTGAAGACACTTTTTTGGCTACTTAATTCAGAATTGGTCTTTTTTTTTGGGAGGGAGGGGTACTAGGGATTGAATTCAGGGGCACTCAACCACTGAGCCACATCCCCAGCCCTATTTTGTATTTTTTTTTTTTTTTTAGAGACAGAGTCTCACTGAGTGGCTTAGCACCTTGCCATTGCTGAGGCTGGCTTTGAACTTGCACTTGGATTGCAGGTGTGTACCACCATACCCAGCTTGTTCTCTCTTATTGGCTTTTAGATGGGATGGTTTCACTGGAGATTTCTTGCAGGACCCTTTTGAAGGCCAGGAGTAGCTGACACACTCAATATCTTAACATTTTTATACCAGGCTGCCTAAAGCTACAGACTTTGTGTCCATATGGTCTGAGTCCCATGGGATTATAAGCAATAGCCAAACCAACTGCTTAGCTGTGGTATAATGAAGACAAAGCTGACTTTCCAAAGTGAAATGGAAGACTTCTCATTGCACTCCACCCCATCTGAACTTAGTCAACCTCATCTTTTAGAGTCATTCACATAAACTACTCCCACTTTTGTCTTAGGATCCTGGTATAGCTGAGAACAACTCAACTGTAGCCATTGTCTTATTTCATTTTTTTTTTCTGCTGCAACAGAATACCTGAGACTGGGAAATTTATAAAATAAAGAAATTTACTTTCTTATAATTCTAAGAAGTCCCAGGTCATAGTACAGAAAGATTTGGTTGTCTGATCAGGGCTGCTCTCTCCTTCAAAGATGGTGCCAGGTGGTTATATTCCAAGAAGCGAAAAGCTGTGTCCTTACTTGGCAGAGGAGGGAAGGCAAGCTAGGCTAGTACTGTGTGAAGTCTCCTTTACAAAGGCCCTAATCCCACTGTGAGAAAGGAGGCATCAGGGTCGAAATGACCCTGAAAGTTCCCATCTCTTTACTATCAATTGACATCTGGATTTTGAAGGAATGCCTCCAAACCAAGCACCCTTGTGAAGGAGATTGGTCCATGAGTATTGAACATTCTGATAATAGAACACAGCTTCATTTTAGAAAAATTAGAAGAGGAACAGGTAATACCACTATTCTCACTTTTGCTTTTCTCTGGTCCCCTCACCTCCTCTTCCTTTCTCTCCTCACCCTTTCTCCCTCTCCCCAATCCTCTTTCCATTTTCCATTTCTTCCCCAGCCTGCCATCCCTCTTCTCATTCTTTGTAGATTGGTTTTTCTCCATACAGTGGCTCCAGAAGTTCATCCTTTTTATTTTAAAATTCCACTCACCAGAGGAGAATGACTTCCCTCTCAAATTTCCAATTAAAACGGAAAACATTCCAGGAGAGGGCTGTGTTTGACCTGCGTAAGGCTCTCCCCCTCTCTGTCTAACTCTTATGTGAGCAAAGGTCATGGACACACACATGTGAATGTCAACTTCTACAATAACTCTCTCTTTGGAATGTCCTCAAGGACCAGTTGTTCCTAAGGAAGCCAGAGGCAGAGGGAAAAAAAAAAAAAAAACAGGGAAAAAAAAAACATGCTATCTACCTCAGGAGGTTTGGATGAGAGCAAGGATAATATAGAGTATGGCATTTGAGGTGAAATGTAGAGGAATTGAGGGCACTTAACCATGGGAAATGTGAACTCCACAGTGAGTATTTGGGGTTCCAGTCTCAGCTTTAATGCAGCTAGGGGACCTCGAGGCCATTGCCTCTTTGAACCCCGATTTACTTATCTGAAAGTGTCAGTAATGTTACCTCCCTGGCAGTGCTCTTGACAAGATTCATGTGACGATGCAAGTAGCACATCAAGCACGTGCCTGGCGCAGCTCACATTCACTAAACAGAACTGGTTATTTCATCTGGGAAAGAAAATGCTTTGGAAGGAGACATGAGAACAGTCTTCACAGTCTTAAAAGCCTGTCATATGCACGCAGTTTTCAACTTCTTCCGCATACTCTGGAGCATAGAGGTTCTGTCAAGAAGTTACGAGGCAGTGAGTTTCACTTCAATAAAAGGAAAGAATGAATTGAAAGCATAAATGGACTGGGGAGGACTGAGTGAATTTCTCCAAAGAGTTTTCAAGCAAGTCTTGGCTTTTTCCTTGCCAGAGATGATGTAAAGAATTCACAAGTCATTTAGAGGTTACTTTAGAGGGCATCGCCAATGCCTCCTGCCCCTGGGTGTCTGTCATTCCATCACTTGGGAATGAATAAAGGGCATCCCACACCCAGACTGGTGGCTTTCCCTCCTCCTTCTCATGCAGCCAGCCAAGGGAAGTCTAATAAGTACATCTCCATCATACGGTGCTGTTTTTAAATATCCAAAATAGTGAATTTTAATTTATATTCCTGTTGTCCTAGTCTTATTCTACTTTACAATTTTAAAAAAAAAACGCAAGTGCAATGTTTACAAACATGTTGCATCCTGCCTGGTTCAAGATCATCTATCATTCCAGAGCATAATAATTTTGGTTTAAATTCCCATTTCCCAGGTTTTTAAGATTAAGCAATTAGTGTTTAGTAAAAAAAAAAAAATGTTTCCCAGAGAACTAGTTAGGTTTCCATCTTGTCTGAGAGTGGAACAAGGGTCAAGGAAAAGATAAGCCAAGTGGTTGTACCCACGGATCACAGGTCTTGAAAAGCGACCACAGAGGTTTCCCATATCTTCTAGTAGAACCCAATTCCAGGTTCTTTCCCAACTCATTCTGTCTCCCACACTCTAGTTATCTTTATGGAGCCTAATATGCTCTTCCCTAGGACATTTATTTACCACCCACCTTCTTCTTCAATGACCCTTTCTGGAGAATTCTAGCAGGAAGAACAAGAGGTCATCTACCTTGGGCATTGGTTCTGTTCCTGGTGAGGTTTAGAAGATGATGGCGACACGAACATCCTTGTAATAATATATCCCCATCGTTACTAGAGTTCCAGTATGACATCTTAGTACTCCATAGTCCTAGCACAGTTATGTCCCTCTCTTTTGTGGCTGATTTAATTCACCATATTTAGTTTCCATGTCATTATGCACAGACAGAACAGTCATTGACTATTTTTAAATAAACAAAACACATATTGTTTCTAAAGTTTTCTGTTCCAAACAATGTATTCTTTTTGAAATAGTCATGTATATTTCCAAGCCCTAGTCCCCAACTCATTAAGCAGTAGTGAGGTACCTAGGAAGTTAGGTAATCTTGAAGTTGTTTTATGTGTTCAGTATTCAAAACAATTGATAGAGCACTTTTCAAGATGGATTCCATATCAGTCATCTTGAACACATGATCTTATAGCCTTAAATCCACATAAACTGCAGTGAAGGTCATAAAAGGCCCAACAACAACAACAACAAAGGTCATTACTTACTTAAGACCAGTCAGAAATAGAATCTTTAGTGATAGTACTATATAATATATCTAGACTTTTCAAGGTTACGTTTGCACAAGTTTGCTTTAAAATGTTCTGTGGGAGCAGAAATTTTATGTAATATTTTGTAAAGAGACAAATAAATGGACAATAAAAGGAACAGAGTGAAAGTAATAGAGAATTTCCATTTGACATTTGCACATGATAAGTTTGCAAATGGATGGAACTGGAGACTATTAGGTTAACTGAAATAAGCCAGATACAGAAAGACAAATACCACATGTTTTCTATCATATTTGAAGTTACCATCAACAATGAATAAGTCAATCTGAATGTAGAATTGTGATTATTAGAGGTGGGGGTTAAATAAAGACTGGATTTGATTAGTGCACACTGTTTGCATGTATTGAAATATCATACTGGACCTCATTAGTAGGTACAAGTAATACATGCTAATTAAAAATAAAATGTAAAATTAGATGAATGCAGTGATTAAAATTTTTAAAATATTGTAGTTTAATGGGAGAAAGTTAAACTTTTTGATATATAGGATCAGAGCAAATGACAGGCACAGGCAAGAAAAAAATTGAACATCACACTAATTCACATTCTCTACAAAAAAAAGAGCTTCAAAGAGGCTAAAGACTACTCGAAAAACATAAATCTAGTACACTTTTTTTTCCATTGGGGGGGTTGAACTCAGAGCCTTGCACATGCTAGGCAAGTGCTCTACAACAGAATTACATCCCAATCTAAAACTATAATATAGAGTACTTTTAAAAAAACAAAAGTAAGAGAATCCTTTGGGATTCAGGGCTAGCCAAAGAGGTTTTAGACTTGAGACCAACATAATGTTGCTAAAAGAAAAACATTAAAATCAATATTAAAAACATCTACTCTGTGGAAGACATTGATGGAATGAAAAAACAAGCTACAGAGTGATAGAAAGTATTTGCAAACTACCTCTCCAGCAAAGAACTTGTATGAAGATTATACAAAGAAGCAGGGTGCAGAAGTGTTTGTCTGTCAAGAATCTCAGTACTAGGAGGCAGAGGCAGGAGACTCACAAGTTCAAATTAAGCCTGGGCTACTTAGTAAGAGCTTGTCTCAAAATAGATAGATAGATAGATAGATAGATAGATAGATAGATAGATAGGAAGGATTGGGAATGTAGCTCAGTGGTAGAACACCCCCAGGTTCAATCTCTACTACTGCAAAAACAAACTAACAAAAAATAATATATAAAGAAATCTCAGAGCTCAATCAATGAAAGAAAAAAAGAAAGAAAGAAAGAAAGAAAGAAAGAAAAAGTCAAATTTTAAATTGGGATAAATATACATAAACAGACATTTCACCAAAGAGGGTATACAGATGGCAAATAAGGACATGAAAAGATGTTCAATATCATTAGACATTAGAGAAAGGCAAATTAAAACGACAATGAGATAATAGTACACATATTTCAGGAAAAAAAGGAATGATACCACCAAATTCTGGTGAGAATGCAGAAAAACAGAAATACAGAATCATTTGTACATTGCTGATATGAATTTACATGGTACACTCAATCTGGGAATGTTTGGTTATTTCTTTAAAAACATTATAGTTTAGATATGAGATGTTCCCCAAAAGTACATATGTGAGACAATACAAGAAATTTTAGAGGTGAAATGAGTTAAGAGAGCCTTAAACTAATCAGTGTATTGACCCACTTGAATGGATCACCTGGGTGGTAACTACAGGCAGGTAAAGTGTGACTGGAGGAAGTAGGTCACTGGGGGCATGCTTTTGGAGGTATATATTTTGTCCCTAGTGAATGGAGCACTTTCTCTGCTCCATATTGCCATGTCCTGAGGTGCTTTCCTCCTCCATACATTTCTGCCATGATGTTCATGGCCCAGAGCAAAAGAGTTGGCCATCAATGGACTGAGACTTCTAAAATCATGAGCCCCAAATAAGCTTTCCTCTTCTAAAATTGTTCTTGTCATGTCTTTTGGTCACAGCAGTGAAAAATCTGATTAAAACAGAAGCTTAAAATGCCATTACATATGATTCAAAAATTGCAGTTTGGTTATTTATTTCCAAAATAAAACTGTATCGCCAACAAACAAACTCTCCTCCCTCCCTTTATCTCTCTTTATATCTATATAAATACACACACACACACATATATGTGAGACAGTTTTATCTATAACTTCTCAAACCTAGAATCAACCCAAATGTTCATCAACAGTGAATATTTACAGGAATGGTGGCAGATCAAACCATAGAATACCACTCAGCAATGAAAAAACACGCAAACTATGCCTATATATAACTACTTGGATGAGTCACAAGGGAATTATGTTGAGTGAGAACAGACAAGCTACAAAATTTACATACCAAAAATTCCTGAAATTACAAAATTAGATAACTGAAGAAGTTGTTAATGGATACCAGTGTTGGAAATGGAGGAGTGAGAAGAAATTGCTGTGGCATTAAAAGGGTAGCATGAGGAATTCTTGTTCTGGAATTGTTTTGAATCTTGACTATGCTTGTAAGCTTACACAGGAAATAAAACTGCATTGAACTACAGACACACACACACACACACACACACACACAAATGAATGTATACAAAACTGGGAAATCATTTGGCAAATGTAATTATTTTATTTTCCAGGTCATGATACTTTAATATAATTACCCTAAATATTACTGTTGGCAAAGATTTGGCAAAGGGTACATGGGATTTCTCTTTGATTTCTTACAACTACATATAAATCTGCAACTGCCTCAAAACAAAATATAAAAAGTGCAAGACATGAGTAAGGTCGGTGTGCATCCTAGCATATGCTGTTTGCACATACTGAACATGTCTCATTTCCTTGTTTTCCTCCTGCAACCCAAACTGCCCCATAGCATGTTAGCCTATTCTGTTCTCCTGTTTGAGAACACCCTTCCCTTAGATCTTTTGTTTCCTCTGAAAAGTGGCAAGGTGCCTGAATAATTCTTGTTCTCTTCTAGAAGTTTCCTCAATCCCTATGCACACGTGCCTCTCTTCCTAGGTGTCTTCAAGGGGATGGGACACAAAGTATGGTGAAGACAATTATATACTCTATTGTGCTAAATAAGACTATCATCCAGAGTGGTAGCATGTCTTATCCCAGAGATAGGAAGCCTCAGGAAATCAGGTGGAGGTTGTTTTCAAAATATAGATATTATGGGAGTGCCCAGAATTGCTACCATGTTCCCAGTTGAAGAATAAGCAAATGCTCCAATGCCAATTCAGATCTCAAACTATTTTTCAATACATAGAGTTATTGTGTTACTCTCTAAATTGGGGAAAAACCCAAACCATTGCTATTACCTACCTGCCTTCTATGTTATTATGGCCTCAGGCTCCTTGAATTATTTGTCCAAGATCAGTCTAATGTTTGGACCTTTAGGAACAGACTACATGCCTTGTTCCTGACCTCTCACCAACTTTCCAAGGCTAGATCCCTCCAGAAACACTTTGGATATCTTCACAACTGGAATTTGAGTCTATTTGACCCTGCTCTGAGAGAGGTGCAAGTTTTTCCCTCTCCCTGTCTCTTGTCTTATTTTCCCCAGAGGCAATTTCTTACACAGAAGCCTATTATTAGGAATATTCATTCCCCTTTCAAAACAAACAATACAAAGTGTATGTTATGGTTTGGATTTGAGGTATCCCACAAAAGCTTATGTGTGAGACAATGTAGGAATGTTCAGAGTTGAAATGATTAGGTTATGAGAGCTATAACCTAATCAGTGGGTTAATCCACTTAATGGATTAATAATTTGAATGGATTAGTGAGTAGTAGCTGTAGGCAGGCAGAGTGTAGCTGGGGCAAGTGGGTCACTGGAGTGTGCCTTTGGGACTATATTTTGTACCTAGAGAGTAGAGCTTCTCTCTGCTTCCTGCCTGTTGTGAGCTTAGCAGCTCTCTTCCAACTCACCCTTTCACTCTTCCGCCATGATGTTTTGCCTCATGTTGGACCCAGAATAATGGACCAGCTTGAACCTCTGATATATACTTTCATTAACTTGAACCTCTGATATATACTTTCAGTCTTCTAAGTTGTTCTTGTGGGATATATTGGTTACAGCAATGCAAAGCTGACTAAAACAATGTCCTAAAATCTAGGTTCCATGGCTTAGCCATGCAATGTTTGCTGACTTTAAGAGCTCGTGTAATTTCAATAAGTAAATAAAAGCCACCAGGTAAACTGGGCACAGTCACGCATACCTGTAATCCCAATTACTCAAGAGGCTAAGACAGCAGGATCACAAGTATGAGGCCAACCTTAACAACCTGGCAATACCCTGTCTCAAAATAAATAAATAAAAGGACTGAGGATATAGCTCAGTGATAAGAGTCCCCCTGGGTTCATTTCCAAGTACAAAAAACAAACAAGTCACCAGGTAAAGATAATAATATGAGTCAAGTTCCAGATAAGGGGAGCTACCTGAGCACAGGAACCAGCATGTGCTAGTTATGGGAATAAAATGAAACTTCCCAAGGGTAGGTTGAGGCAGAGATGGTGGGTTTCAGATGCCATGAGAAGAAGCTGGGTCCTTATTTACTAAGTTTTTCTGGGAAGGATACACAGGAAATTGTGCCAAATTTTGAAGAGGCTACAATGTGCTTTAATTGTTGTTACAATGTCACTCAGGGCCCAGCTGTTAGAAGTGATATCTGCCTTCTAATTAGTGGAGATAAATGTGTTTCAATTATGTCTCTACTTCTTGAGGTGGATATACTTGAGCCTGACTGTTGGAAAAGGGAGATGGCATTGAGGAGAAACTTAGACCAAGGACAGAATGATAAATAGGGGAAACATACACTCCAAGCTTAGAAATATGATTTAACAACAACAAAAAAAATCTGTCAAGCTTACTGAAAACCAGGTGTTAAAGGGAGATTGTCAGTAAAAAGGATTCAAATGACAGTGGATCCTTTTCTAGTCCTGGTGCCTGGGAACCAGGAGGAACTGCCTTTGTTGGCAAATGAGAGATTTGTCCATATGGGGCTGTAGCTAACTCCTAAGTCTCCCAGACAGCTCATAGAATGTTCTTCTCTTTGTTTAAAGTTGTCTGTCAAATGTGTAATTGAATGTAATTTTATTTAAAATTTCTTAGGAAATCTCTCAGATTGAAGAAACTTACAAATTAGGCTTGGGGAAACCCCACCTTGTTGGGTTGAGAGTGCCAATGGTGGGTTGGCGATCCCAGCCACCATGTTGCTGTCTCAGAGGACCTCAGTGCTTCTGTGATGGCAAACAGGTGACACAGAAGAACCCTGTGCAGAAAAATGACAGACTATAATTAAGACATTAATTGAGACATGCAATTAAGTCGTATATGTGTTTTTTCAGTCTAAAATATATTCATTGCCTATCAAGTGCTGTGCACTGGGGTTTCAGTGAAGAACAGGCCAGGCACCATACAGCCCAAGAGAAGGATCAGCAGGACATTTAAAGAAGCAGTAACCATTCAAGTGAGTTAGTGTTAATGACAGGATAGGCCAAAGGGTCCTAAGGTAGCACTAAACCTGCGAAGATTTTCAAGAAAAACAGCACTTTGCCCTTGAAATTCAGGTTGATTTTGGCAATGTTCTTGGCAGAGGAAGGGAAAGATGGTGTAAAGATTAAAGGAGTGAGTACCCAGGGAAATTTCAGTATCTTTGAGCAACGTAACAGCAAGGGAGAGACTAGGAAGAAAGAATGTGGAATGTGAGAAGGGCCAGATGAGGTGGGCACTGAGGAGCCATGGTTGAAAAATCAGAACTTGAAAAGAGTAGGACTAGGGCAAGGAAAAGGGATTTTTTTTTTTTTTACTTTGCTAACTTACAATTTCAGGCAAGAGGTTTTGATTTGACACTATTTTCATTCATTGTGCCACAATGAACAAATGATCAAGGGCCTTTCTGTGTCTCTTGGAGCTTGTATTCTAAACATTTTAACCCTTGGTGTTCATAATTGAATTTTCCAATGTCCAGGCAGCCAACTCTAAACCCAGTGCAGCAAGCTTCTGAAACTGTAAAGGTCCCAAAAATCACCGAAGTATGACTCTCTGAAATTAACTCAAGATGTAAAATACACATCCATAGGATCCTTAGTGTTTGGCCTCCCATTTCTTTTTATTGCATAGAAGACTCACTTCACTTAATGTATCTAATGTGCTGTTTCATGGAATGGTTCATTCATTTATGAAAGCTAACTATATTGCCAAAGCCATGGCTGGTTAGATGTTATAAAACATAAAATGGGTGTTTACACTAAAATTCTGTAACATGTCTTTATCACCATCCCAAGGTTAAGGTTACCAATTATTTGCCAGTATCTTTCACCCTTGGAACTCAGTCAGTGTGAGTCCTTCAGACTATGGAACCGTGAACTTGACCTCTCTACAACCTGAAGGTAGTGGGATGTACAACTGATAGCAAGAGCATGGACACTGATCTGAATTGCCTTCACTGTGTGATGTTGAGCAAGATGTTTGCCTTCTCTGTGCCCTCATGAAGATTGCTTTGTCACTGTCATAGGCTATGGTTAGAATTACATGAAATGATCATGCAAAGTCTTCCAAAGAGAACTTGGCAGGGAGGTTAGTTATTATTGCTTTTCAAATTAATTATTATTCTCTTGCTGTGCATGTGCAGCCTTACTGGAGGATAACATATTTCTCATAAGTAAATTTTCTGGTGATTAAAGCTTAACACTTTGAGCAGCCAAACACACTCATATTTTAATATTTTGGGATGGAGCTTTTGCTAACTGTGAAATCCATTATTAACTCATGTTGCAATTATTGGAATTGCCTCTAGGAATCATTACACTGAATATGAAATTGAGCATTAGACTGCAATAGGAGTGTCCTCAGGAAGTCAGTTTACCTGCATAGTAAATGGCCCTGAAGAATTTCTTTGCTGTAGCTGTTACTTTATATAAATATGGTTGCTACTGTTTTTAATCCTCTCTTATTGCCTGGTTTGCAGTTGGCAATCCACATGGCTGTCAGTTTACCCTCCTCTAGTAAGCAATCAAAATTATTTTTGTTGTTAATTTGTTGTGACTTAGAAGACCAGGGTTTAGGCTTTTTGTTTATTAAAAGAATAATGAGGATTTCAAGGAAAACTTTTGCAATGAATACAGACTATTCATTTTGTGTTCCAATTTTACATGGCTTCTGGGTTTTCCCCCCTTCTCAAATTCCTTTCAATTCAATTTCTCTTCTAAAGGCATTTTACATCAGGAGAAAATGTTTAGTTTATAATAAGAGAAACATGGTGCCCCTCGTTCACACTGAAAAAAGTCTACAACTCCATGTACTAAGAAAAATAATAAAAATGAAGCCAACAGCTATACAGTTCCTTTGAACCTAATCCAGTCTTAGGGCATGGAGAGGTTTAAAATGTGTAAGACAAATTTGAAATCTCAGAGATGGAATAGCCACATCCATATTATGACTGACTTAATTGAATTCATAAAAGGGAAACAATTTTGTTCATTTAGCCAGAAATCAAATTGTACTTACATGTATGTGATTGTAAGAAAAAAATTAATTTTCTTCCATTTGATCTTCAGCTACAGTGTTTGAGACATGTTGATTACTTAAATTGAATGACAACTATATTTTCTTCTGAGCAATCAGAGGTAGAATTAATGTACAAAACCATTTTCATATACAAAGGAAGATCTGTGTTCCACTATAAGACTGATTTCTATGCCTGGCATGAGAAGGGCACACTGTGAAGTATTTGAAGTCTGGCTGGTAACTCTAGGACGTGTCATTTTTCTGCCTGCCCAAATGACCTGTTGCTTGATGCCATGTAAGTTTGCACCTGTCTTAATAACAGAAGCAAGTGAACAATGTGTTTTAGATGAGTTACTTGTTCCTAGGGCTGGTCTAATAGCCATAACTGCAGAAGTAATAAATTATCAAGTCAAGTATTTAAAGATTTGGCTTAGAGGTCAAGCTTTCATGTTAAACTCCACTGATTAAAGAGTAGAACTTCCCAAATATTGTTTCTGCTCTTAGAAACTGAAGAGACAATTAAGTTTTCTGAAAAAATAGCAGAAAAAAATTTGAAGTCAGATGGTAGGTACTATATTGCTGCAAGGTTTCACTTAACAAAAACCAATTCAAATAAAAGTTTGGCTAAATAAGTTTTAGGGGAAAAATGTCATGGTGTCAGGAAAAAAACTGTGCACAGTTAATACAGTGAAAAGATGAAGCAAGAAGTCTAGATCAGAAGTGCTAAGGAAAATTTGAAAGATTTAGGAAAAAAGTGGAAGTTGGGTTAGATAGTGGCTACAGAGCCCAGGTGTCAGGTTGAACTGGAGAGATTCAACTATTCATTTTGTTCATTTATTAATGTGTTCACTGTACAGCTATCCTGAGTGAGGCTCTGTGCCATGTGCAAGCACCAACAGAGATGAGAAATGAAGCCTGTGAGACCAGTGACCAGAGACATTTCAGAAAGGGTGAGCAAGGGTTAGGGAACAGGATTTCTATTGAAGCTTAAAACCAAGGCAGGGATACACAACCAAAAGAGCTTCCAAAAAGAAGGGAATTTCTTTTATTTATCTACTTGTATTTACTTAGCTGTTCCTTTATGCCAGACACTAAAGTTATAAACATAAATTTGTCATATCTTCAAAATAAGTCTATATAGTAGGGCTATTATTTTCTTCCACTTGTCACATAAATAAACTGAGGCAAATTTGCACCATATCACAGAGCTAATAGGATAATAACAGAGGTGAGCATAACTTCAGAGGCCTATGGGCAATTTGTGCTTTAGAAAGGGAGCACTGAGCAGATTGATCTGTTTTCTGTTTGAGCAGGAACCAATACCAGCCTGTGGAAGTCCAGAACCTGCACGTGGAATCAAGAAGGAGCAACTGACATGAGTTGGGTCAAATTCCAAGTGAGCTCATGGGTTTTTTTTTTTTTTGACTGGGGATTGAACTCAAGGGTACTTGGCCACTGAGCCACATCCCCAGCCCAATTTGTATGATATTTAGAGACAGGGTCTCACTGAGTTGCTTAGTGCCTCACTTTTGTTGAAGCTGACTTTGAACTCACAATTTTTCTGCCTCAGCCTCTCAAGCGTCTGGGATTACAGGCATGCACCACTGTGCCTGGCTCGTAGTAGGTTCACTATTCTCTACAGTTGCTGTGTTTAGAGAAACCTTCCCAGGTTTGTGCATCTATTTAATAAGATATTTACTCTGTAAGTTCTCTATGCCAGACACTGTTCTTAGCACTAGAAATACAGCAGAAAACTAGCCTTTTAAGGATAACCAAATGATATGATTACGTTAATCACATATGCTATTAAGACAAGTTGGGGCACAAAGGAATGGGAAGGTGGCCAATTTCAGTAGGATATTCAGATCTCCTTGAGAAACTGACCTTTGATCAAGGACCAGCGGAAAGAGAAGCATTTAGCCATTCAGCAGAGATGGGGAGGGAAAAGCATTTCCCGCAGAGGGAACAAAATGTGTAAAAGCTTTGACAGGGAACAACTCTGGCACAGTCACAGATCAGCAAGGACCAGTGTAGACAAAGCCTCAAGAGCAAGAGGGAAGGAAGGTAGGGTGAGAGTGGAGGGGAGAAGGCTGGGCCATCTGGGATCTTTTGTCCATGGCAAAGAGTTCAGAGATTAGTCTAAGAGACATGAGAAACTCTGAGAGAGTTCAAAGCAGGGGATCATTTATATCTGAAAAAGATCCTCACAGATTCTAAGTGGAAGCTGGATTGGTAGGGCCTAAGTAAAAGTAGGAAGGATATTGACATCCAGTCATGATGGTTAACTTTATTGTTTCCTTGACTGAGCTGAAGAGTGCCCCCATAATGCTGGTTAAACATGGTCTGGGTGTGTCTGTAGGGTAATGCCAGGAGAGAATAGCATTTGAATCACTAAACTGAGTACAGAATATCTGCCATCACTAACGTGGATGGGAGTCTCCAAGTCCATTGAGGGATCAAATAGAACATAAATGTGGAAGAACCAACTCTCTGATTTCTATTTCTGTCTTCTTGAGATGGAACATCCATTTTCTCTTGCATTCAGACATCTGGGTCTCTGGTTCTTTGGGCCTTCAGAATTAGGACTTATATTAGTGCCTTCCCTCCCTTCCTCCAGTTCTCTGTCTTTTTGCCTCAATATGGACATCAAGTATTAGCCTGGTTCTTAGGTCTTTGAACTAAGACTGAGCTATACCACTGGCTTTTGGTTCTTAAATTGGCAGACAGTAGATCTCCTGTTTACTTATCTCCCTTATCTCCCTCCCTTCCTTCCTCATTTTTTCCCTTCTTTTCTCTTTTTTTTTTTGCTCACTTTCTATGTAATCCCTTCCTTCCTACCTTCATCCAATCCATCTATCCATTCATCCATCCATCCTAGTTGTTCTATTTCTCTGGAGACCCTTGGCTAATAGAGAGTCAAAGAAGGAAAGACGATATTGGGGAAAAGGGTAGAGTCATCAGAGGTGAAGGGTAATGGGAGGTTGACAGATAATATAAATTATAGATAAGATCTCAAAATGCATCATATTTGGAGAATAAAGGGAAAGTGGGACTAAGGGATGAGACCTAGAGTTTTATTTCGAACAACAGCTTATAAAATGGCACCATGTTAAGATGGACAATGATAAGGAAAGACAAGGAATGGGAAAATGTGTCAAAATATAAAACTTGAGCCACAAATAACTCAGGTGTTTCACCACATGAAAATTATCTTCCAAATTATGGCTTGCCCTACATTTAGTATAAAGATAATTCTAGTCATCCATACATATAATACACTAAATTAGATATTTGACATAATGAAAATATTGTATTTAATAAAAATCACTCTAAATGTCCTGAGGTCAGGGACAGTGATTGGTTCATTAATATTTGTTTGTTTAAATACATCTAAATTACAGTCAACAGGCAAAAAGAACCCAGGTGAGATATAAGTCTCTCTAGGCTCCACTATCCCCAAATGAGTGTCTTTGAGCACATTAAATTCTTTGACTTTCAACTTGTTCATGAGCAGAATGTGTAGAAAAAGGAGATCCTAATGGTTGAGTAAAGTACCATGTTCAACTATCTACATATAGAGACCACCAAACTCCTTCCTAACAGCTTCAACTATAGTTTGTTCCCATTTTTGAGTGTGTAAGCATTTTTTCACAGTCTCTGCATCTACTTAAGATGAAATTTGGTCATAGTATCTAAAATAGTATTGTACATAGAGGGGAAAGAATTCAATTCCTCTTCACTTTCACTTCAATTTCTTACCCTTGCTTTTAATCAAATGAAAACCCTCAGAAAGAATCCATAAGTAGTACAATAGACTTGATCCAAAGGAATATGCCACCTACTTGAATTGAGGATCCTACTTCTGCCCACTTTTTATTGACAGGAATCCAAAGAAGAATTTGCCTTTTGGTCTATTGTGAGCAAAGTGAAATGTTTCTCTACTAGCATAACAAATCCTGTAGGCAGCTATAAACTATAATTTCCTTTCAGCTTCTTGACAGACTTGATATAAATTTTACAGCATAGTGGGGGAAATGGAGGGGGTCATTTTAAAAGATAAATTTCATCATGTATGTCTGACAATAATGTATATGTTCAGAGGCCCGCTTTTTTCAAAAGGGAGGAAAAAGACTCTGCTTTTAAACAATCAAAGGTTAAAGTTAGCCCCGTCATTCATGTGGTTTCATTCTTTTATGCATATTGAAATACCTCAGGAAGATTTATAACCCTGGTTCATACAGTCAGAGTTCCAGTAAATGAGTCCCTTTTTGAAGTTTAAATATTTATGCTTCTATTTTCCTGCCTTATACAGACAGCAAGAGTAAGCTCACGATAGTCAAGGAGCCATGGTGACAGGCCAGGTTATGACGAGAAATGACCGTTGATTCAACACCCTAGGGGATATTCTGCTCCCTTAGATTCTTACTTCTTGGGGAAATGGATGCATGGATGAATGGATGGATGGATGAATACATGGATAGATGGATGCATGGATAGATGGGGAGATGGATGAATGGATGGATGGACGTATAGATGGATAGATGGATGGATAGGTAGATGCATGGGTGGACCTCTTACACAATGAATCTTGGGAAGCAGAAATAAATCTCTTTGGCAGATGTGAGTCTAAGTTCATCTAAAATTTCACACATATTCAGCCCAATGTCAGAACTAATAATAATCATTTAGAAGTATAAATAAGAATTATAGTTGTGAAAATGTTTTTCCATGTACTTGAACTTGTAGGTTTCATAGAACTCTACAGACTGAGCAGTCAGAAACTATTGTTTTATTTTATAGATGAATAAGTTGATGATTTTTAAGTAGATAGTAGAACACCTACTTAGATGGTGGTTAATGGCTGGACAATGACAAGAATTTCATTATCTTGATTCCTGTTATACGATTCTGTCAATTTCACCAACTAATGATGGTGACCATACTAATAACAATTTTTTAATATATTTTAGTTACAGTTTAATAAAGGTATATAATGTCATCATGTTTGATCTTTAGTGTAATCTTTGAGCATTGTATCCTATTTAAATTTTTACCTAATATTGTTTGTATGATGACAAAACGGATATATTTTGTATTTTGTAATGTCCAATGCAATGAAAAACAACTATGCCTTGAGTCTTCATCCTCAAAATCTTTGTCCCTCTCAATAAACCACTTTCAACTCTCTTTCTTATTGTTTCTGATGTATATCCCCATATTTATGAATAATATCTTTGCAACATTATTTCTCAACCATTCAGTTTTAGACATTGCCTTCAATTCCTGCTAAACATAGTGAGAACCAAGTGTTTTTAACCACCTCCCCTAACACACACAAATATATATTTCTCCACTTAATTTTTCAATAAGGTTATAAAAACAATTTTGGTTAAATCAATATTTAGTACTTTTAGTACCATGACTACTTAAAAATTGTTTATAGTAGTTACAGAATAAAGTACTATATTTCCTTTCTAAATTTCAAAATTTGGTTCAACTTCCTTTACTTTTTTACCTTCAAGTTTATAAATGCAATGTATTTTTGGCTCCCATCTACTATCAAAACATTTTATCCCATAAGTTATAGATTTCCTCCTGTATCCTTAGACTTCTCCCAAACTGGATAGTGTGTATTCCAGGCCCACTGAACAGCTGTCATCTGAAAATTTCATGCCCTTGCTGGTATACCACATCCCTGTTTTTCCTTTGTCTTACTGAATTATTTCCTGACTTGGGTGCAGTGCATCCTTTGATAGCTTTCTGAGAAAGGAGCATGAAATATAACACTTTGAAAACTTTAGAGGCAAATATCTTTGATTTTTTCCTCCCACAATTGATCAATCAATCAGCCCTATCTTAGGTTGAAATGTTTTTTATTCAGAGATGTGAAGACATTCCTTGACTTTAGCCTTGTTTTCTGAAATGGCCAAGGCAACTATGATTATTTGTTCTCGGTGTGTATATGTGATATGTCCCTTCTTCATGAGAGCTTTAAATCTTTTATCCCTAAAGTACGAAAATGTCAGATACTATACTTGAATAAGGTCTTTTCTCAATCATAATTTTGGATTCTTAGGAGAGCCATTTTGAAATGGTAATTCTTATTCTTTGATTATTACAAAGTCACTTATTTAATTAGTGATTTCATTCTATCAGCTTTTTCTAGGAATTTTATTAGTTCAATATAGAATCTCCTGGATTTCATATGTAATTTCTACTTCTTTCACATAAATTTGCTTCAAATTTTTCTTTATTGCATTTTTGGGGATTTTTTAAGTAAGGTAAAATGTATGTATAATCAAATGTAAGTACTTTAAGTGTACATGAACTTTGATGAATGTATATGTCCATGTGATCTACCTTCAATTAATATATAGAACATTTCCATCACCCCATCCAAACAGCTTCTACCCACACTATGTAGTCACTCCTCTGTTCTAAAACTTCATAGAATTGGAATCAGGCAGTATGTAATTCTGTAGTTATTTTTAACCCCTAATAAAGTGCTGAAATTTTATTTTGGTTATACCTATAAGGTTGAAAACGCCTTCCTATTTTCAAATTAATTATTTTCAACTCAAATTGCTCTTGATTCATGAATGTGATATCTACTTTTTAAAGATAATATTCTTTCTTTCTTTCCTTTTCTTTTTTTTCATGGAATTAAGGGAAGCTTTCCTTCAATGCTTGATATTATAAGTTTTCCTCCTTCATTTTAGATGTCTTCTAATTCTTGGTTGCCCATTCCTATTTGATATGAAATGAAGTTTAATCAAAAGATTAAAGATCTGTATTCACTAACTAACAAGACTCAGTTGTGAAACAGAACAGAACTAAGAAATTATGTTAATGCTATAGTTTGGGTCCAAAATCCCCAAAGGCCCATGTGCTGAAGGTTTGATCCCTAGATTAACACTATTGGAAGATGGTAGAACTTTTAAGAAATGGGGCCTAAAAGGATATATTCTGATCATTGGGGAAGGTATTAAAGGGACCCAGCCACTTCCTCTCTATTTTTTTGTATGTTTTTTAAAAAAATTTTAAATTTGTTTTAATTAGTTATATATTAGTAGGATGCATTTATGCACTTTGATATATCATACATAGATGGGATATAATTTCTCAGTTTTCTGAGTGTACATGTTATAGAATCACATTGGTCATGTAGTCACATATATACATACAATAATATTGTCTATTTCATTCTATCATTCCTATCCCCACATCCCCTCCTCTCCCCTTCTCTCCCCTCCACTCCCGTCACTTCCTTCTACCTAATCTAAGGTAACACTATTTTTCTCTAGTGTCGCCTGCCTTACTGTGAATTAGCATCTGCATATTAAATATTTGGTCTTTGATTTTTTGGGATTGACTTATTTCACTAAGCATGATATTCTCCAAATCCATCCATTTACTGGCAAATGCCATAATTTCATTCTTCTTTAAAGCTAAGTAATATTCTATTAAGTACATATACCACATTTTCTTTATCCATTCATCTATTGAGGGACACCTGGGTTGGTTCCATAGTTTAGTAATTGTGAATTGAGCTGCTATACACATTGACATGGCTGCATTACTGTAGTAGGCTGATTTTGAGTTCTTTTGGTATAAGCCAAGGAGTGGGATAGCTGGGTCAAATGGTGATTTCATTCCAAGTTTGTAGGTTTTTAATTTATGAATTTAATTGTCTTAATAGTTGTGGGACACTTTGAGATATCTAACTCTTATTGGATGAGTTACGATAGTCTGTATGTCTTCAGGAATTGATGAATTTAAGTTGTCAAATTTATATCTACAAAATTGTCATGGTTACTGATCATCATTTTGAAGTTTGTAGAGTCTGTGTGTTGGTGATTTGTGTCTTCTGTTTTTTCTTTATGAGCATTGTTTTCATCAGCATTTTTTGTGAGGAAAACATCTGACCAAAACAATTTTAGAGGAGAAAAAGTTTATTTGAGGGCTCACAGTTTAGAGATCTGAGTCCATAGACAGCAGGCTCCATTCCTTGGGGCTTGAAGTGATGCAGAACATCATGGCAGAAGAGTGTGGTAAAGGAAAGCAGCTCACACGCTGCTCAGGAAGCAAAGAGAGAGACTCCACTTTCCATTCACAAATATATATCCAAAGCCATGCCCCCCATGCCAACTTCTCCAGCCACACACTGCCTTCCTGCAGTTACCACTCAGTTTATCCCCTCAGAGGATTAATGTGGGGACAAGTGCATAGACTACTGCATACATGGCATACGTTAAGGGCGTCTAAGTGGCAAACCACTTCCCCGATGAGGCCATGTGTTGCAGTCCCTGCACTTGCTCCATGGCCTGCTCCTTGATGGGTAGCTGTAGGGACGGTTAGCAAGGAATTGAATTGGTGGCTGCCTATAATCTGCCACTGAGCAATAAAATCAGACGTGCTTCCTGCTTGGTCTCCAGAGGTCTTGATTAGGGACTTTGCAGCCACACTCTCCTCTACCCTGTTCCATAGACCTCCTTGCTGGAGGAGAGAGAGCCCATGCAGATTAATTCACTGATTGGGTTAAGACTCTCAAAACCCAATCATTTCTCCTCCATAATTTCTTGCATTCTCTTACACATGAGCTTTTGGGGGATACCTCACATCCAAACCATAACAAGTCTGGGACTGGGGTATACCAATGTTGTTGATATTTTTAAAGAACCAGCTTTTTGTTTCATTGATTGCCCCCATTGTTTTTTTTTCAATTTTTTTTTAAAATTTTTATTCTATTTGTTATAAATGACAGCTGAGTGCATTGCAATTCATATTACATATATAGAGCACAATTTTTTCCTATCTCTAGTTGTATACAAAGGATATTCACATCATTTGTGTCTTCATACATGTACTTAGGGTAATGATGTCCATCTCATTCTACTGTATTTCCTACCCCTGTACCCCCTCCCTAACCCTCCCCCTCCCCTTTGTCCTATCTAGAGTTTATCTAATCCTCCCAAGCTCCCCCTCCCAACCGCACTCTCTATAAAGTGAATGGTTTTGCTCCAGGCAGGCATTCACACCATGATTTGATACCAAAACAAAGGAGCCAAGCCCTCATGGACCAGAAGCTTAAAAACTATGAACCACAACAGACTGTTTTTCTCTGTAAGTTGATTCATTGCAGGTATTTGTTATGTAATGGAACGTAGTTGGGGAACATCCTTTTCCACTTAGGGGGTATTATCAATTCCTTCTGTATATGCTGGTGGTTATATAGAAAGGATTCAACCAAAAAAGCAGAACTGAACCAATAGGAGATTTATATGTAAAGACAGAGATCAATATATAGATTTTTATCACTCTATATTTATCCTATAACTATTTTACCTGTCTATATATAAATCTATAAAAAGATTTATTATAAGGGATTAGATTACACAATTGCTGGGGCTGGTTAAATAAATTCAGAGTTTTTCTAACAGGCAAGAAGTGCAAATCACAAGCAAACTGAATACAGAATGAATTTTTTGTCCATATTCTTCAATCAAGAAGGGAGAAACAGCAGGTGAGGTAGCAATGACAGAGCCAACAGCTGTCTGGAGTCTTTGAGCCCATGGATGGCCCACATCTTCTTTGAAATGCTATATATCTTTCAGTAGAGCTACCCAGAATAAATTTTTATTTACTAATCTAAAGTTAATGAATTAAATATCTCACATCTTCAAAAGAGCTTCCCACCAAAACTAGATTCATGGTTGATTAACTGGGAGAAGATGTGTGTATGCTACCATGTGCTTGCTGCCTCTCAGTCCAACTATCCCTATTCAGCTCACCCTAACAAGAAGAATGCATTGCCTTAATCCAATCTACAGAGGAACTAGAATTCCTTCCGCTTTGCAAGCTAGAAAATAGGATGCTTCTGAAAAATTATTTGAAAGTGTGCTGCGGAGATGGCTCAGTGATATAGTATTCTTACAGCATGTGCAGGGCCTAGGGTTTATTCCCCAGCATAAATAAATAAATATATAAATCTGAAGTTAATTCACACAAAGTTATATGATTTGGATCTAGAATGTCCTGCAAAGTTTCATGCATTCAGAGATGGGGCTTGGAAAGTTATGGTACCAAGACAGCTTTGACCTTATCAGTGGCTTAATTCATTGATGGGCTGAATGAACTATTGGGAGGTGGCACTTAATTGAAGGAAAGAGTTTTTCTTCTCTGTGAACCCTTCCTGTCTTTCTTCTGCCTGCCATGAGCTGAGCAGCTTTCTTTTACCACACCCTTCTATCATGATGTTCTGCCTCACCTTAGACTCAAGAAATGGAGCCAGTTGATCATGGACTCAAACCTCTGAAACCTTGAGCCAAAGCAAATAGTTCTCCTCCAATTTTTTTTCTTGTCAGAAGTTTTGAACACATTGGCAAACAAGTGAATAACATACAAAGAAATACAACAGCCATAAACTGTGCCTTAAATTCTATGCATTAACCTAACTTTGGTGAAATGTTGGCAGCATCATCCTGTGGAAATTAGGCAATTTAAAAATTTTTGCTGGATGTATTTGTACTGTTAATACAGCTTCCTAGGAAGTTGAAGTGATATTTCCTCTTCACATCATGAACTTATCAACCATGAACAGTTGACATAATATCCTGTTACATACAATGAAATAGATCTGATTATTGAATCCTGCCTTGCAGTACTATCCTTTATGATATGGTATATGATCCATATCATATATAGCATGATTCTCCCATAATCAAAAGTATAAAAGGATATAGGAAAAGAGTGCCACCATGTACAATTATACGATTCACACTTGCAGTATTAGATAGGCTGCAAAAGACTCTAGCTGTACATATCAAAAAGGTTTAAATCTAAAAGTGAACAGCTTCCATCGTATTGCAAAATATTTTCTCAAATCCAAAGCTGATATTGCCACATCGCCATTTTAGATTCCTTAGAATTTTTGTATAGCAAATGAATTATATTTTGTATAGCAAATTAATTAAATGTATTATACTAATGGTCAGTCTCAATGACTGATTGTCAAAGGGACTATAATAAGCAAAGATTGTAAGTTAAACTACTTAGTACCTTTCTCAATATAAACAATGAAATCCTTTTCTAAGAAACTCAGTATAGTCTTAATATCAACTTAATACAATATCCAAAGAATAATAAGAAATATCAACTTAATATAATATCCAAAGAATAATAAGAATATATTCACTTTCTTTGCCATATACCTATGCAGTTCTCTCCTGTTTTGGGTGGAATCTACTTCCTCTCCCTACTAACATTAGACTTGGTCATATAAATCCCTTTGGCCCAGGGGACGTTAACAGACATGAGGGTAACAGACATGAGGTTAGCAAACACCACAGATGTAGTAATGCTGTACTCTTGACCTCTTGGTTTGTAATGACCACCTAGGTGGGTACTGTTCCTCAGGTCTGGGCCCCAGAATGAGATGCTGTGGGGCACACCTGTACCCCCTGGTAGCTTGGAAGCCAAGCTAATCTTGTAGAGTTACAAATGACCATCAGCAAATGAGAAATAAATGTTTGCTATTTTAAGCCACTGAGCCTTTGGCAGTTTGTTACATAGCACAATTTGTAACAATAGCTAGATCAGAGAGAGGCTCAGCCCTATTATTCAGTTATAGCTTTATTTCTTAGATTTTCAAGAGAGTCGACTCATCACTACTTGTCATAAACCCTTCCATCTGAGAAACTTTTAAAGCTTCTTTGCAATAAAATTACCTTAAATTAAAAGAATATGTGAGAATATTTCTTCTTTGCAAAGTTTACTGACCTACAAGTAGTCAAATCATGAAAAATAATTGAGATGATAATACAATGAAAGAATGACAAATCTTAATTCTCTTGACACTAATTAGCCTTGTCTTGGCAGGAAATAATTTTAAAATATCTTGACAATTTTATCTCCTTAGAAAGTATGGAAGAGGTCTTAAAACATGTAGAAAAATACAAAGTATGAGTAATATCTATTAATATCTCTGAGATTTTTAAAAAATTATACTTTATCAGTCTCTCCTTGCTCACTTTCCAATTAGGTGCTGTTCTCTGACACTCCTATTTTTTAAGTAATGCCTATATCAGATATTTGCTGTTTTTGCCTCCAAAATACAGTTCCATGTGCAGACATGCTGAAGGCAAGGTTATAAGTATTTAGAATGAAATACATGACAGAGAATTTTTAAACTTATTGAATTGATTATTATTTGTAAGCCTCAAAAGAAAATGGTTTGCCACTGTAAAGCAGAGAGTCAACTCTTCTCAATAAAATGATGAGCCATCAACTTTTCCAAGAGTATTTCCATTGACAATGCAAACGTAAGAAGCAACTGAAGTAACAATATGGTAGAGTTTCAAATGTGTCTTGATATCTGGAACAGTATTTACCAGATGATGAGTATCAATAGTTGGTGAACAGTGAGTTGCATTTAAAAACATTATGGAGGTACATTTATATTTATAAATATATTTAAATATTAGCTGGGCACCATGGTGCACGTTTGTAATCCCAGTGGTTTGGGAGGCTGAAGCAGGAGGATCTCAAGTGCAAAGTCAGCCTCAGCAACTTAGCAAGGCCCTGAGCTACTTAGTGAAACTTTATTTAAAAATAAAAAGTAAAAAAAAAAAAAGGCGGGGGGCGCTGGGGATGTGGCTCTGAGATTCAGCACCCCTGAGTTGTTCAATCCTGGTACCAATAAATAAATAAATACCCTATATATTTTTACATATTATATATGTAAACACATTAAATATATACACTTGCAAAACCAGGCAAGTATGTAATAAAGTTTAAACACAGCAAACCCAAAATTCTGCTATGTAGTTGCCTGGTTTTGCAAGAACTGAAAACTAAAATTTAAACACCGCAAACCCAGGATTCTACTTTTTCAGTTCTTTTTAGTTATACATGACAGTAGAATTCATTTTGATATAATGATAAAAGCATTGAGTATATCTTGTTCTAATTCAGTCCCCACTACTTCTTGATAAAAATCACTAATAAAGGGCTGGGGATGTGGCTCAAGCGGTATCGCGCTCGCCTGGCATGCATGCGGCCCGGGTTCGATCCTAAGCACCACATACAAACAAAGATGTTGTGTCTGCTGAAAACTAAAAAATAAATGTTAAAAACTTCTCTCTCTCTCTCTTTAAAAAAATCACTAATAAATAATTTTAGTATCTCTTTTTATAAATGCTATAAATTATTTGTAAAATGATCCAAATATATAAAAAGAACATTAAAATGGTCATACAACCCAGATGGTAAATTATGACTTTTTGTTTGTTTGTTTGTTTTTTATATTCCTACTGCATGCTCTCTTTAACACACTGTTTAATAGAAATAAGGATTAAAAAATAACAAAATAGGAAACAAAATATAACCAAGTGTTGTTTATTTGAAGAAAAAATTAAAGAAAAAATGCACAACTCCAAAAGCTATGTAAACAATGTTCATGGATTTAGTGTCATAAAAGCAATAATAATAATAACAATAATAACAAAGTACTTACTTAACTATTGCCAAGAAAACATATCAATGCATTATTACATATTCACACAATGAAAAGCTTATGACAATGAGGAAACAGAACTGACTTCCACCTACATGCCTCAACAGGGATAAATTTTTTAAGTATAATGTCCTCACTGATTTGCTATAGTCAGCCTCTTTTTCAGAGTTGGGAGAAGCAAGATGAGTGGAAATCTAAACTAAATTAGTACCTCCCACCAAGGAAGAATGCAGGTGGCTACTGAATAAGAAATGCCAAGTGTCCACTGGCAGGATGGTGAGGATCACTGCATGTGCCTCTGTGGAATCTTCTTGCATCAGTGGCTAATTTGCAAATACAGAAACTACAATAAAATAATATGGTCCCTTAGACTTCTTTATTTTTGTATATTTACAAAATAAATTTGGACTTACGTATGGAAAAGAATTGTCATTAAAAGTCTCATTTTTTCATTTTTCACACCTTGGTTTTGTAAGCACTATAAAGTATTAACTTCTGTTGTACTTACGACCAAAAGTAGAGTCCTGCTTCTGCCAAATATCAATAGTGTGAGTATGATCTTTAAAAATTTCTTAAACTTGTACATTTTCTGACATTGTGACTACAGACTACATCCTGACTACTATAGTCAATTGAAATCTTCAGCAATAAAAACATATTGTAAGTGGTGGAGCTGAATGTGTATAGCAATATATTTAAGTGGAATTAAAGGGGAAATAAAGCTTTCTATAATTTTATTTTTATTGAAGTATACTAAATAATATCAAACTAATGCATATATACTTAAAACTTTACATTTACAAAGAACACAAAAATGCAGAATTTTCACCAACCCTGAAAACATTACACCTTCAATGGATGAGGAATCAGAGGTTCCAGAATGGGAAGTGACCTAGTTAAGAATTCCAAGTTCCATAAATTGAAAATGAGATTTAAAACCATATGTTTTGAAACTGACACTAGTTTTCTCCTCAAAATATCATGATTCTTATATCAGTTAGAATATTTTTTGCCTACAAACAAAGATGAATCAGCAAAAACATTTTTTTTAAATGGCACAGGATTTTTGATTCTGGTCAAGATAAAACAACAAGGAGGGAATTTACTCTCTCATATTAAGCTATAAAAATAAAGATGATATGTGAAAAATCAGTTTTCAGACAATAGACACAGGCATTATGGACAGGGATTCCTGAGAGAGAAGAAACAAATGAGGTGAGCCCTAACTTTTCCAAGCTTTCATCCTGGAGAAACCTGTCAAACTACAATACAGAGTCAGGGAACCCATAAGTTCTTAGTGATCTCCTGAAATAAGGAGACAATACCAGAATTCTAGAGAGACCACAGCAGCTGGAGTTCACAGGACAGTGTACCAGATAAGAAAGAGCTACACAGATACCAGACAACAGCAAACGATGGCCCCAGAGTCCCCAGCTAGTACTTGAGTATATGTATGTGAAAAAAGAAAGATCAGGAAATGTTAGAGTCTGTAAACAAGTCAAAATAACACCTGGCATTTAGCCAGGGGAATGTTAGAGTTCGTAAACAAGTCTGGATGGTGCCTGGCAAAATGCCAGAGGGAGTGGTTTGAGAAGTAACAAAAGCCAGCCATTAAGTGTGGAGATTCCTGGTTGGTTGACTGATGTATCTAGTTTATGCTAATTAAGATAAGCTGTGTGGAATGTATAAATACTGCTCCTGTCCTGCAATAAACGGCTCCTACTCCTGCTGTATCAATGTACACAAGTTATTCGTCACCCCCCCGGTTATTGTGCTGCAGCCAGCCGGACTGCGGCAAGGAAAGAACCACCTGAAAGCAGTATTGTAGACAATCTCTACAGCTGACATGGTTCTTTGCTTTCACTGTTAGCATAGAAAACTTGGTAAGCCAAAAAAAATCAGGGCAGACAAACTGAGTAGTTATTACCTCAGGAGTAGGTCAGATTTGCACCAAGAATAATGATGCTTTGAACCCACTCAATAAAATTTAAAAGTGAGCCATAATAGATCAAATCTTTCCCAAGTAAAGTAAACAACCATGATAGTTTTCCATGAAAGGGCATGTTCCTGGGATACAAGATGTTTATTAATAAAACTAGGACACTCCCAGATAAGTTGAATGAGATGATCATTCTACATAGCTCAGGGGTATTTATATACATAAAAAATATCCAGAAGTGAATAAGAAAATTTTTACAAAATCAAGATTTAATAAAGAAGCAAGAAAATATGACCCATGATGAAGATAAAAATATGCATCTGGATAAAAAGGATATTTTAGAACATACTAAAAGTTACTATATGTATATTTTACACATAGATGATGGTAAGATAAAAGATTGTTCATGATATAAAGGAACATGGAATAGTTGAACTTATAAAGATGAATAGTATAATGTACTATATTATAAATAGAACAAATGGTATCACCACCACATTAGATAATGAAAAAGAAAAGATTAGTGAACTTGAGGACATAAAATAATCCAATATAAAATATAACACACACACACACATAGGCTAGATGCTATAAATGGATCATCACTAAGGTATGGGACAAATTTAAACAGTTTATACTTAGTACACATTTAATTGCTGCTCCTGAGAGAATGGAGGAAAGGGGAACAGAAAAATATTTGAAGAAATAATGATTAATTTTTCTGAAATTTATGATAACTATAAATTCACTCAAGATCTCAAAGAATTCCAGGCAAAAATAAAATAATGAAAACTACAAAAGTACATGATAATTAAATGTCTTTAAGAAAATAATGAGGAGAAAAGTCTTAAAAGCAGCCAGATGAAAAAAAATAAAGTCATATTATTGACAGAGGAAAAAATAAGTAAATGTTGATTTGTCAGAAACAAATAAAACCAGATCACTGTGAAGAAATATGAAAATATAAAAGCATGGAAAGAAATATGGAAAGACAAAAAAAAGAGTATATGCCCACCAAAATGCTTCAGACCTAAAAGTCAAAATAAGGGCTTTTTCAGATATACAAAAACTAAAAGAATTCAACACAGCAGATTTGTGCTATAATAAGTATTAAAAGAAGTTGCTCAGACAAAAGAAAAATAATACCAGAGAGAAATATGGACCCACACAAGCTAATGAAGGAAATCAGAAAAGCAACTACATGGTTAAACATAAAAAAAATTATTTGTCTTTTATTTAAATATGTTAGGTCATATTGTGTAATCTTACACATAGAAAGAAGTAATAACTTACAAAATAAAGATGTTGGGGGGAGTTTTAAGAAGTACGTTTTATTTCCTAATAAGGAAGTACAACAATAGCATAAAGGTAAGGGCAACATAGGAAGGGCCCTGTAAATTACTAACAGAGATATCATTGGTATATTAGTATGATATTATTTGAAGACAGATGATAACTCCACATGCAAGCTCTCAACCCTAACAAATGCTTCAGAGATTGACAGCTGATAAACTAATGGTTAAAAAAAAACATAATCATAAAGTTAAACCCAAAAATGATTTAAAAATTAGTGAAAATGGGCATATTTTATAAAGACATAAAAATATAGTGTATATGAATACAACCATACTGATATCATTACATTTAATTAATCTCTAAGTCTGGCTAAGAACTAGAAATGACCATTTGCATAACAGAGCAAGATCCAACTATATACTACATGCAGAAAATGAACTTAAAATATAAAGAAACAAATAGGTGAAAAACAAAACAATGCAAAGAAAATGCACTCTGCTAAAAGTCAGAAGCAAATTGACTTTATCATGTCAGATGAAGCAAAGTTTATGGCAAATATTACTATAGATAGAGGAGGGAATTTCTTGGTTATAGACAAGTCAATTCATAACAACCCTAAATTTTATGCATCTAATAACAGAGTTTTAACATACAAGAATTAAAAATTGGTAGAACTACAAGGAGAAATATTCAAACTCCCTCAATTATATTGGGAGATTTGATCACCTTTCCTGAGTAAGTGATACCACAAATAAACATAAACCAATTAAACTATAAAGATGAACATCATTGCCTAAACACTGAAAATAACTGACACTTATGAAACACTCTTCAACAAAATCAGAACATAAAACATTCACGAAGACAGGCTATATTCTGGGCCATAAAACAAGTGTGAATAAAATTTTAAAAATAAAAACACATGAAGTATGTTCTCCAACTTCATGAAATAAATTAGAAATTTGTAACAAATAAATGCAAATAATCTTGAAATATTTTTAAATACATTTACACATTTAAAAACAACCCATGGTTTTAAAGAAATTCAAAACTAAAGGTAGAAAATATTTTGAACTAGATGAAAACAAAACAAAACAAAAATCATCCTAAAGTTTCGATTCGGTGGCAAAGCTGCTTAACTCCCCATAAGAACATGTGCCTGCTATCAACCCCACCCCAGTTTAAACTCCTCAGCAGCTTATGAGATTCCTCTCGTGGGCTAGAAAGCTGCTCTGTGAGTGCCGACAGGCTGCTGTTCTAGGAGGGACCCCCTTGTCCATATGCCTCCTGCTATGGACAATAAATCTCTTGTGTGGGATTCCAGTGTGTGGCCTGGTCTTTGGACTTTGCATGGACTCTGTGAGGGTCCTTTCAACCATTATGTCAACAAATTTCAACTTATATAAAATGAATCAGTTCCTTGAAAGTCACAAGTTATCAATGGTCGTTCAAGAAATAGATCACCTGAATGGCACTAACTTTGTTGAAGAAATTGAATTTATCATTAAGAATTTTTCTAAAATTAGGATGGCTTCATGAATAAATATTACTGAGTATTTAAGGAAAATAGAGCATCAATTCTAAACAAGCTCTTTCAGAAAAATCAAGGAGGAGATAATATTCCCAATGTACCTTATGAGGCCAAGATTATGTGCATACCAAATTCTGACAAATAAACTACCAAAAAGGAAAACAATAGGAAAATATCCTTCTTGAACATAAAAACAAAAAAAATTAGACTATACTATAATAGATTGTATGCAGAAATTGATACAATATTACCTATTGGGAGTTTATCATGAAAAAATATTGTTGCTTTTACTTTTAAAGATCAATCAATGTAATCATCATATTAACAAATCAAATTTGATGAACTATAATACGATAATTTAAACACATGAAAGCACAACCAATTGACAAAATCCAACATCTATTTCTGATAGAAATGTTTATCTAAATGGGAATAGAAAGGAAATTCCTCAAGCTGATAATGAGTATCTATGAAAAACATACAGCTAACATCATATTTAATGGTGAAACACTACATATTTTCCCCTATGATCAGGGTTAGTAAGACAGAAATGTCTGCCCTCACAATTTTGTATGAAATATCTAACCAAATGAATAAGGACAAAAAAATAAAAATCTTGCATACAGGAAATGAAGAAATAATCCTGGATCCATTCACAGATCATGTGAATGGATCTTTTATGTAGATTACATCATATTTCCATGTAGAAATATGATGTAATCTACATAAAAGATATAACAAATAAGAATATTTAGGATACAAGGTTAATATGCAAAAGGTATTTTATATATTATGTACAAAAAATACTAACAATGAATGACAGAAAACTGAAATTTGTCAAGCAATACCATTACAACTCCGTGCAAAAGATCTTACACTAAAAATGTATTATAGGTTGTGTATATACATCAAATTAGTCAAATTATACATTTTAAATATGTTCAGCTAATCGAATATCAAATAGACCTCATCAACGTTTTCAAAAATTTCACAGTAAAGACTGGGCACAGCGGGGCCTACCTGTAACCCCGGTGGCAAGAGGATTCTGAGGTCAAAGCCAGCCTCAGCAACTTAGTAAGACCCTAAGCAACTCAGTGAGACCCTGTCTCTAAATAAAATATGAAAAAGAAAAGGGACTGGTTATGTCACTCCAAGGTTAAATGCCCCTGGGGGAAAAATATTTTCAGTAAAACTATCTTTTGTATGTTATTTTTTTCATGTCATTTAGCCTCACATGCTACAATCAAATGACTTATTTCTGTATTAAATCTTCCCATTATTTGTTTCATTGCCCCCATGGAACTTACAGAAATATGCAATTTCAAAAAATAAGAATAAATTCTTTTTAAAGACAGTTAATCTTAATGTTTCACAAAGTCAACATCCCAGCACTTTTGAGTGTTAGCATTTTACATTAGAGATATAAGATGGGTAGAGGCAGAAAAGCAGTCTCTTTCAATGAAACTTTAAGAGTAAACATTTCTCTCAAACCCACCTTCTCTCCTTCCCAGAGAGACATAGCAGATTTCCGAAACCTCTGTCTGGCAACTGGGAATAAACTGGATTTTTTTTTTGTCCAGGATTGGCATAGCAACCACTGTGGATTCCATTTTTGCATTCCTCCTACCATCAAGGAAAGAACACATCTGAATGGTCGGGGACAAATGAAACTGTCCCTTAATTGCGACCTCCAGTAAAGGGTTCCCTAAGCTCAATCTAACTCAGCTTTCATTCTTAACTGTACACAAGCGCTGCCACCGATCAAAAAATATTGGGTTCCCCTGTTATTCTAAGGTCATGCGTTTATGCAGCATTTTGCCACTATTATAAGACATGCCTTACCCCAAGTACCCACCAAGGCACAATTCTGAGAATGTAAGAAAGTACATCACAATGAGAGTGATAAAAATCACCTTCTAAAATGGAGGACAAAACATAGTCTAACATCGATATCTGGGTTCATCTTCTCTCTTCCTAAAATATATTGTATCTCAAAAACTCCAGAAATAGGCTGGAGATGTGGCTCAAGCAGTAATGTGCTCGCCTGGCATGCGCGGGGTGCTGGGTTCGATCCTCAGCACAACATAAAAATAAAATAAAGATGTTGTGTCCACCGAAAACTAAAAATTAATATTAAAAAATTCTCTCTCTCTCTTTAAAAAAAATTGCCAGAAAAAAAAATTTAATCTTAGTTGTACTTAACTTAGGAAAATGACTCTCTGGCTACCATGAAGTCCTTTATATCTTATATTCTTCTCCTTTAAGACTGAGAAGTTAATAAGCCTCCCCAACAAAGATATGTGGAATCATTTGACAGAAGATTTATCTACCCTCTTTCCATAAATCTCCTAGTTTTTCCAACTCATTTAAGTAGATCACTTCAGAAAAACCTGGATGGCAGTATCCCTAAAATACACCGCAACTTCTGGACCCAGGAACGCCAGGGTGTTGGTAACCCAGGGGGTTTCAAAAAACTCTCTGGAGCTTTGTCTCACTCAGTGACTCTAATTGCATCCCCTTGTATCACCATAAGACATAAATATGAGAAAGAAGGGACATAAGCTCATACTACAAGTATTTGCTGTGTTGCTTATGAAAAAGCTAGTTAGAGTGACAATAAAATCTGCTTAATATTTTAATATAGTGCTCAAAACTAGCAATCCTTAATTTCTTTTTTAACTCTGGAAATTCATGATGAATAATGATTTCCCCATTGCCCTTCACAATCATGATTCAGCCTGAAGAGTTAATAAGCCACCTCAATACCGCCCCCCCATCCTGAACAGACATTTTTTTTTACATGGATGAACACAAAGAAATAATCAGATAGAAGATTTTTCTTCTAAATTAGGCCTCTTGTTTGTAAACTGAAAGAATGCTAATGCAGTTCAAACCCAGCCATGCACCACACATGCCCATTCTGCCTAGGCGTCTTACAAAGAGAGGGAGAATAGAAGGTTTTGTTCTATTCTTCAGGCTCCTGTGTGAGAGGTCATTCAAGCAATCTGGTATCTCTCTCTCTCTCTCTCTCTCTCTCTCTCATCTCTCACTCTCTCTCTCTCTCCCTCCCTTCCTCACTCACTGTCTCTCTCTATAATGCCAGCATTAGAGGGCAGCTACTGGCTGAGAATGAGCTTTGATGTCGACCTCTTGCTGCTACTGACAGACCTGCGTTGGGGGTGAGCAGTGAGCCATGAGGGCATGTGTGGGAGAGAGGAGGATGAAAGGAGGGACGACTGGGGCTGCTGATGGGGACAGATTCCTGCCTGTTCACTTAGATGCTTCAGGAAGAAAAATGCCAAGCCTTATGATTGCTGAGGTTATGAACCAGCAAAACTTCAGAAATGACCATTAAAAGTACTGCTGAACATAAAGAATCAAATTATTGTTTAGACTTTTGTCCAAAATAGAAAAAGAAAGAAACTGCAACAAGGCACACAGGGTCAATATATAAGGGAATTCAGATTATATTCTAATGAGGTTGGTTTGTTCAGCATGCAGGGAGCCCAGCACAGATATGGAATTTGAGTGACAACCTTAGACGCACTTGTCGATTTTCAACTTTGAGATGAATTGTTTTGATGAATTGCACCAGATGTCAGGAATAAATCTTAGGTCCTAGTGGAAAGGTTACAGGCAACCTATAAGAGTATCAGACTAGAGTTCTACTGTGATAGCCTATGGACTGGCAAATCAGGGCATACTCAGGCTCATCCCTCATAGGAGCTTTTGCCTCAAATAAATTCTTGGCATTCAAGGACTATCTGCATTTGGATGGGGTTTCTATGACTCCATCCAAATTTAAAGGTTTCTCGCTGTTAGGTTGTCAGAGTAGATCTGACTCCCTTCTCCTATAACTGGCACTTGTTTGCAGCTGCACCAAGCATTTTGTTAACCACATAGAGGAATGAGGACTTGCCACACCCTGATTTCCCAACACCACAGTATCATCTCTTTCTAGCATGTTCAGGACAATAGGACAAAGTAGAGAAACTGAAAACTATGTCCTTTCTCTTATTTATTTTTTATAATTGACTCCAAGAACATGTAGTATGTTCAGACAGATAGAGATATATAGATATTGATATACTCATCCTGTGATAACCACAGTAAATTGATTCCAAAATCCTTTATCTATCCCCAAATCCTCTGATGCTCAAGTGTCTTACATGCAATGGCATAGTATTTGCATGGCATCTGGGCACATCCTCCATATACAATATTTTAAATCATCTCTAGATTACTTATAAAACTCAGTACAGTGGGGCCAGGCATGGTGGAAGAGGCCTGTAATCCCAGCGGCTCAGGAGGCTGAGGCAAGAGGAACAAAAATGTAAAGCCAGTCTCAACAATTTAGCGAGGCCCTGAACAACTCAGCAAGACCCTGTCTCTAAATAAAACATATAAAAGGACTGGTAATGTGGCTTGTGGCTCAGTGATTAAGCACCCCTGGGTTCAATCCTTGGTACAAAAAATAAAAAAATTCTCAATACAATGTAAATACTACATAAATGCTAGCAATAATGCATTAGGAATTAATGATGAGAAAAATGTCTGTGTGTTTAGTACTGACACAAATGTTTTTCAAATAGTTCTAATCCATAGTAGGTTGAAATCTGCCAATGTGGAACCCATGGATATATACCAATAAGCACATCTCCCTCTCTCTCTCTCTCTCTCTCTCTCTCTCTCTCTCTCTGTGTGTGTGTGTGTGTGTGTGTGTGTGTGGTTGTCTACCAATAATTACTTAGGTCCTATTATGTGCAAGATCCACATAAAAGAAGATTTAGAAGTTTAAATGAAAATAATTTCATTCAATATATTTGATCTGGAACTGCCCTTCATTCAGTATTAAAATATTTTCTCCCATTAAAATTAGATCTAAATAAAACCACCTTATTTTCTTAGAAAAAGAATTTAAAGGAAATAAGTCCTGTACTTTTTCTAGCATACCTAGTACTCAACCTTCAATTTGCATGAGTGTCACTTACCTGAGATCAAAGAGTCAATATATTTTTGTACTGGTCAGAGTATTTGTGGGAACTACTTGCCAGGGGACAACTCTAGATAAAGTCAGAGGCTATATAAATTACCAGTTTCTAGCCAAAATGTCATTCAGGTAAGACCCTGCTCCCTTTTGAGAAGGTGGCCTTAAGATGCCTTCAAAATTAAACCTGTCTCTCCATTTCCACCATTATCAGCCTAAAAAAGCAAAAACACAAACAAACAAACAAAAATACATGGAGTCTCTCAGCCATACCCTGAAAAAGAGGCAAGACAATGGTCTTTGTAGGGAAGCCTCAGCTCAGAGCAAAATCTCCTTGTGGAATGGGATGAGATGTCTCATTATCAAATTCACCACCACCTGTGAGTTTCTGGCTATGAATTGGGCTCATGGTAGTAAAAATTGTTTGTTCTTCCTTTCTTTCAGTTGATGGAACACAAAGGGATCTGGGATCCCTGGGATATGAATCCTTTTGTTTTAAAGGATGATAAATATATTGCCAGTAATAGGACTCGTGCTTGGGCTACTTATGGGTATATTGTAAATACAGATGATTTTGCTTTTTAAAAGCCATGCTCTGATGTGAAATCTTATGTTTGCAAAAATCAGCCAGAGAATAAAAATAAAATATAAAATAAAGCAGGAAAGCTGCATGGGCGACTAAGTAGCCCCCCTCTCCTAGCCTCTCTCTCAGCTGTCCCTCACACAGCAGGTCATCTTTGGTAACTTCCAGCCTTCACTCCACCCCTCAATTATGAAATCAGCAAAATTCTCTGGGGAAGAAGACCCAGAAAGAACAAATGTGGCAGCAAGAGACAGAGGGATCAATACCTTCAGAGTCTGAGAATGTAATGGGCCCTGTAGGTCTTTAATTATCAAACAAAAATTCTGTTTCAAGAAGGAGAAAAATGCATTTTAATAGCAGCTCTATAATTAGCCGTTTCTGTTCATGGTTTCTTAGTAGTTTTTTTATGTTTGTCTGCTTTCACCTTTATTTCCTTTAACAATGTTCACATAAAATGGCTCAGAATTGCTCTGCCTCTAATTATTTACTGTAACAAACACAACAAGCTGAGAGAAAGATGACAAAGTATTAAAGAAAGATCTTTGTACAGGAGGCATCGAGTTGTCACTATTTCCTTCTTAGTCCTGGCTATTTTGTTCTTTTCTAGTGTGTAATTTGTAAGTATGCATAAAAAGACTCCTGAGTTTTATTTTTTTGATGCTATTAGTTTTTCAGTCTGTGAGCTTGCTTTAATCCAGATATAGTTTGCCCAGCCTTTGGTAAAAAGCAGTCCCATCCTATCCCAAAAGTCAACCTTGCCAAGATGGACCCTGGATAACATGAGTGTTAAGTGTTGGAGATTAGGTGGAAGGAAGGAGTTCCCAAATATAATTGTGATAACCAAGAAATCATCAGGAGTTGGATGCCAAGAATGAACTAAAAGGCAGGAAATAATTTGGGGGAAACGATCAATGTCAGTTTTAGATAAACAAATGAGAAATTGAATCCTTAGTGGGGTAAATCCAAGAGACAGAACATTCTAGGATCGAAGTTGTTATGATCTAGTGGAAGCAGAAGATTTGCCATATCGGATCGTTTCTTCAAGACTGCAATTGTTTGCATCCATCTTTCTGGAAGTCCCTCTTCAGCCTGTGAAATTTTGAGTTCAGGAATAGAAACAGTGAACCATTTGTAATATGAATAATAATGGCTCCAAACGCAAAAAACACCTGGTGTATGGAAGCAGAATAAGCCTGAGTCAGAACGTGGTTCTGTTAGAAGTAGGTTCAGCAGTGATTTATCATGCTACTCTGAGTGACATGAAATGACCATTCTAAACAAGCTGTCATTACCAAGCAACTGGAATCCTACAGGTGAGATGGTAACTAGGGACTCGAAGAGATGAAAAGATAATAATAAAAATCAACATCTGAAGGGTGACCCTTTCACCTCTTCTTAAATAACCCATAAAGTAGTGCCCAGTATAAAGAAAAAAAAATCATAGACTACAAAAGCACCTCTGAAACTGAAAAGCAACATGTTAACCATCTCTCAAGGGCTTCTCTTTATGATCAATTGTAAATGCGATCCATAGGCTTTTTCTGTTTTATCCCAATGTAAGTTTTCTTCAGAGATGGGTCACAACCCACAATGATGAGACACACATGGGAAGTTAGGGGAAGAGATTTTCTTCCTCCTGGATCCAGAGCATCTGGGAAAAGAATAGGGTGGCTTCCCATTACCATAAAGCAAGGTCCCTAACTATTATGTGATGCTAAAAATCTTGAACAAAATTCAGAACAAAAATAAATTTTGCTCTGTTCTCTGAACAGTAATGGTTCTTGGTAATAGGCTCTAACCATAGTTTATTGGTCTATCTTGTAGTTTATTAGAATGAAGCCCATGTCAGGACTTCCATTAAAATCCTATATTTTCTGAGCGGAGAGATCCACAATAATGTTTGGCTAGTATTGAGTCTTAATCTTGATATTCAATCCCTGCTCAAGAACTTAAGAAGAGAAATTAAAGAGAAAGAGGTTGAGATAGAGAGGTAGAAAAAAAAACATGGATATGGAATTGTCATTGCAATATTCATATATTTAATTCACAGTTTCCTATTTTCAGATTCACTTTTGTTTCATTCTGTTTGCATTTAAGATGGGAGCTCTTACATTGAAGAGAAGGTATATGACAGTGGGAAAGTTAAAGGTAAAATCAGATCAGTTTTTCTCTCTAAACAGTTACCAAACTGATGTGTCCAGAAAATAACCACATTTTTACCTTATAATTTGCTACTTGAGTCAGATAAAGAACACAAGATTTGGCACAGTACAGAAGCCAGGAGAGAAAAAGATGGTGATGTTCTAGCTTGTTGATTTTTTCAAGATTTTTTTTCTCTTATCTCTAAGCAGTAATGAGCCATGAGCAGCCTTCCTTTAAGTTTTATGATTTTCTTCATTTAAACAAAATCCAAATAGCAATAATGTTTTTGTTTTACTCATACCACCCTTAGGAAAATTATTTAAATGTGTTTAAAGTGTTTCACAGGGTAGTGGTATCAGAAAAGATCATTTGTAAAAGATCCATTTCAAAGTGCGGCGTCTTGCTATAATGTCCACTATAGAGAAAGACCTTAGCTTAAATTATACCACAGCTATTTTAAATGGATTTTTAAATTATCTACCTTTGCATTTCATCAGGAATGTTTCAGGGAAATTATCCTGAGATAATGCCAACAAATGGCTGCAGACTTTAGGTTTATAATTGCTCTTGTTCATTTAAGGTTCCCAGCAGACCATATCAGGAAATTCAATGCCTGGCAAGTCGGGGTTGATAATATACCGTAACTGGCATTTTCTTATTAGACGAGCACCCAAATCGGCTCTCATTTGTAGCAATGACCCTAATTAAGAGAACTATGATTTAAAACAGCGACTGTATTTTAAGAGTCAGATTTGGATATGATAGTGTTAGCCAAAGGCTTTTTTTTCCCTTAGAAAATTGATATAATCTAATCTTAATTCTTCAAATGTATATCACATACATTTAAAAAAAAAATTCTTCCCTCTCAAAATGAAAGGCTTCTTTGTAGGAAATATATACACAGGTATAAATGAGCAAATATATGTATAGAAAAAAGTTCACATATGTAATTCACACATGCATAATATACTCACCTCAGTCTTCACAAAGTGATTCAGTTTTAGATCTGAAAGAGATCTCAAAAAATGGATCTCCTAACTCACCCTTCAACACCCTATTATCTAAAGGGAAAGAATCAAAAACATGGAAGTGAAGCATTTTGCTTTGTATCCTTAGCTGGCAAGAAGTTGAATATGTACCTCATGAGCCTCCAGAATATAATTCAAAACTCTTGATCATAAAGGCACAAAAAAGACCTCCAGCAAAAATACCTGTTTAAAGATGTTTCTGTGGCATATTTTGATGTGTCTGACTTTTTAAAAGCTCATCCAGTCAACAGAAATTATTAATTGCTGTGGACTACAAAAGCATTCACACTGAAATTTTATTACATTGCTCTAAGGGGCCATTATGATAAAGTAATTGTGTACCACATCATAGGGACTTTGAGTGCTCAGTCTAAATGTATATATAAAATTTGATAACTTGTTGGGTGGGATCCAAAGTAAATCCAACTTACCTAGTATGTCAGCGATGATGAGGTGCTAAGAAGAATCAGCAAAGTTTGGAGGTCATTGTACAATTTTAAAAGAATGTTTATCTATGCAATTGCTTTACCTACAGTTATCTTCATCTGAACAATGTAGAGATGCAAGGAAAGAATATGAACATTAGCTACTAGGATATTATGATCTGCATTTTATTGTTTGGAAAATAAAACTCAAGTTTTCTTAATTGAAAAAAAAAAAATCCAAGCTTAGATCTTTGTACTTTCTACTATATTATCTTAACTTCCTGATAGCAAGAAATATTACTGATAACTCAGTATAAACAGGAAAGTTTAATATGATCTGATCTATTTATTAATTATTGTTATAATTATAGAGATCATAACAATAACCATTATTATTGAGAATCTTGTTTCAAGAGCTGTTCTGAGCAGCATCTTGCATATTACTCTCGGGTGTGAAACTTTATATAGTAGGTATTTTCGCACTAACTTCACTGATAAGGAGCTCAGAAAAGTTNCACTGATATTCTCTGCTCCTCTTGGCAGCTGACCTTTCACAAATGTTGGCTTTGTTTTAGAAATGCCCTATTGTAAATAAGAGGGCAGAGTTCACAGAGCAAAGGCCAGCATAGCTGGAAGGCTCTGTGGGGGCCATGGAGCCTTGTTTCATCTGCCAAAGGCGAGTGTCAACCTGTTCCCAGCCACAAGGAGGAACAGCAGGTCAGCCCCACTCCCAATGCTTCATCCCATCCAAGCTTAGATTCTTACTATTCCCCAGGAAAACATAATTAACACTATGGACTATTGGTTAGCTAATTTGTTTGCTATGGGGTATTTGAAGAAAAAGAAGTGTCAGCAAATATCTGGGTGACTTTTCTACGGAGATGTTGAAAGAAAAATCAATATTCCACTGTAATGGTGATGATTGGAAAATATTCCATTTGAGATTCATATTTTCAGTATTGGTTCATTCTTTTCTGCTCAGAATTCCCCGACCAAAAGGACTGATTTTCCCTGTGATGGAGTTTGTTTGAATGAAAATCAGAGTCAAATAACTAGGTCTGTGCCCAAACTCCTTCCTACTAGTCATGGGGTTCAGGTTTGGTAAATCAAATGGCTTCTCTGAGTCACTGCTTCTTGAGCAGTAAAATATGGATAACAATCCCTGTCCACTGGCCTGAAAAGGTAGTGAAACTCAAATAACATCATGCATATGAAAGTGCATCGTAAACGCAAGACACTTGCAAAGTGTATTCGGTGCTCTGGTCACCATGCTTCAGTTAATGTCACTCAGAATTGTCCTTAAAAAAAAAAAAAAGGAAGAAGTTTTAGGTGACCAAAAACATGGGGCATTCCTAAATCAGGTGATGAACTCAAATAAGAAAACATTACTGGGGCCTGACACAGTAGGGAGCAGATAGTAAATTAGACAGTGGTTTCCTACTGTGAGATGGAGAACTCGGTATTTGAGGTTTATTGACTGAAACTGAAGTTACTGAGCAGCAGTTTCTTCTTCCTAATATTTCAGCAGGACAAATAGTCCTCAGGGTTAATGGGTACAAAGCCTATAGTGGCCAGCAGCTAGTTGCAAGGCTATCTGGTGGGTGGATGCTCAGGCATTGCTCAAAATACAGGATGAAGGAAGGGAGGACGTCCCAGGGATAGAAATTCATATTTCATTGCTTTTCTAGGAGTTTCTTTAGATGAAAGCAACAACCAGCAAGCTTTCTCCTTGCCATCAAAGCATGCAGCAGAGAGAAAGAGAATTTCTCATTGCATTGTTAAATACCCATCTTGTGCTCTGAGTTTAGCTCCTAATGTTTCCTTCATAGTAGGTAAGCAGGCCTGAGGGTTGTGAGAAGGGCTATCTAGAATAGAAAGCTTTGGAAAAACTCCATTAGATCTCCCCTCTGTGTCTGCTGATTAGCTTTCTTTACCATCTCTCTTGCTATTCCATAACAGTTGTAGAGTTTAAGATTTTTTTTTTCCATTTCAGTAACATTTTAGCATGTGCTGTATTATAATTTTTGCTTTGTAGTGCTTTTCATTTGTTAAAAAAAAACCTATTTAAAGAAAGGAATGGAGAAAAAAACTACTCTGCAAATTGATTCAAATGAGAAATGTTTCAGTATGTGTGGGTGCAGTTCTGTGATAAGAACTGGCAGTTTCTGGGTGGAGGTTACCCGTGTATTCATTCAGTCATTCAACTTGGATTGGTAGAGCTCTCAAGTAGGTGGTGGCAATGTGCAGGTGACTAAGGAAAAAACAGGTGGCATCCCCCAGAAAAATATGGCCTCAGGAGACAAAGAACCATTTTTCTGCCCCCACACTGTCATCTCTATAAGCATTCTTACCACCATGCACCATTTTTATTCATAGGTAGCTCATTTCATATGAATTCTTCAAAGCATACTCCATTTTTAAACCATCTTTAATTCTTCTCTCTCATTTTCCACCACCCTGAACACACAGACTGTAGGTATCTAAGAAACATTAATGGAAAGGCAGCCCTGAAAAAAAAGTGAGTATCTAAAATGAGTTACTATCATGTTAACTACAAGAGTGAGTTGGGTGCATTGGTCATACAATGTTGAGGACAACTGAGGAATAATTAATTGAATATGACAAGAGTCCCTTCTTACCCATCAGATTCTGATATCTTCCTGATTCTTTAGTCACTAGCCAAATTCAGGTTCCATTGATCTTTTCTGAGCACCTACAGTGAACCTAGGATTCTGTGAGATAGAATACCTAATATTAAAAACCTTTTGTTCCATTGTTCGTATGTTATTGGAGTGGAAAATATGGCTTAAATGTGAGGGAAATAACTGATACCAAACCAGACTCATGCACAGTACATCAATCACTGAAACAAGGAATTTCACAAAAGGGAGTCTGTTCACATGGTGGCTATGAATGGAAGGCCAAGTCTTAAATCTTCCTTCCTGGGGATAGGGCTTTGGGGTGTTTTTCAGATAAAGAGGCAGGGTGGTATAAGGAGTAGGAAAAGGCTATTGGAAGTAAGAAGGAATGACATCAACATGCACATACATCATTAGACTTCTTGGCTCTTCATGGGAAGTGTGTTTGGAAAATGGCAGGCTTTGCATGATCTCCAGGTACAGTTTGGGGTCTCTGATGTCAAAAGGTCTCCCATCAAACATTTGCATAGGCTCAAGTGAGGGGGTCAGAGGCTTCTACTGGTTTGAGGGAGACAAAGCTACCTTCAAATTCCTGAAAAACAATTTAAACAATCATTAACTCAGTGACCATGAGTCAGAACAAAGCAAATGGGGGTTCTGATGCTTTACTGGTTAGCTAAGTGGCTTTCAAAATCAGTGATAAAAGTAAGTAATTACAAGCAAATGAAACTAGAGTGTTTGTTCAGGTTTTTCTCTGTTTTATAGTTTGCCTATGTCCTACAGCCCTGTTAAATTATTATTTTTTTCTTTTTATTAATTTATTTTAAATTATAGATTAAATTTTTGTTCTTTTTAGATATACGTGTCGGTAAGTGTATTTTGACATATTATACATACATGGAGTACAACTTATTCTAATTACAGCCTAGTAATAGTCAAGGTATCATCCCACATCAGGTCTATACAAACTCAAAGCCTCTAGGTTTTGTTTTGTTTTACTACTGGGTATTGAACCCAGGGTTGCTTTAACACTGAGCTACATCCCCAGCCCCTTTTCATTTTATTTCTTTATTTTCTTTATTTTGTGACAGAGCCTCATTAAATGAATAAGGCTGACCTCAAACTTGCTATCCTCCTATATCATCCTCATGGATTGCTAAGATTACAGATGTACACACCATGCCCAGCCTGAAAACCTCTGACTAGGACTATGAGGAATTATAAATGGATCTTGAAACACGAATAGTAAATAGGAAATATCCACTCAGTTCAAGTAACTCTAATTTTTAAATTCATTCAGATGATTGGGAAAACAGCTGTGAAAGCATCCTTTAAAAGATTAGAATAGTCAGTCACCTCCTCTTTGCAAAAAGGAAGTCAGAGAGAGCTGACTCATCCTTTTAGTAAAGGAGTCCCATGAGTTTAGTTCATAACTAGCTAGTCCTGGCATGGCCTCTCCCGGCTACTCCAATGCAAATGAAGACCTGAATCCTGAACTTTATAGATTTTTTTAATTCAGTAGTTACTTACAGTCACTGAAAAACTTATTTAGCAGAAAAGATAAAGTTCACAGGATAAAATCTGCAGGCAGGCAAATGTAAAACATTTCTCTGTGGCACACTGAAGTCTGCATTGGTTGTTACAGAATTCCTCAAAGTGTTACCCATCTCTTCATGCTTTTCTATCTTCCAAGGTGGAAATGTGGGAAAATCTAACTTCCTTCTATAACATTCTCATTGTTGATGACACCTAAACCGAATGTGAAATGGTTTGACATGAAGAGTCTCCTTGCCTGTGGGTTGATGTGTCTGGAATAGTGGAGCCCTGGCAGCCACAGGGGAATCCTCCATACCCTTACCAAAAATGGGTGCTTTTGGAGCAGAAGAGAGTGTTCAATAGAATTCTGACTGACATTAAATGATACAAGAAAAGATTACTCAAGAATCCAGGCCAGGGTTTGGGGGTGGATTTCTTAGTGATAGGTCATTTACCTTGCATAGAGGAGGACATGGGTTTGATCCTCAACACTGAAAAAAGAAAAAAAGAAAAGAAGAAGAATACAGGCCATCAGGTGTTACAAAAATCCTAGTGAGTGTCCTTCACATTGGAATGGATGTATACAGCATCTCCTACACATTGTGGCCCTATAGACCCCTTGTATTCCATACTCTCTACAATAGTTATTCTTCATTTATGACCTAAAAAAAAAATGGGGCAGGCAGAAGAAGGAAAATCCACCATACATTTTATTGGCCCAATTAATGACAACATTCCCCAAACTTAATATTCTATGAGTGCCTGCTATGGATTAGTAAGTGCTACCCAAATGACCATGTGTTGGAGGGTTGGTCCTCAGAGTGGCACAAGTTGGAGGTGGTGGGACTTTTAGGAGGTAGGGCCCTCTGGGAAATCCTCAAGTCATTGGGGACATGACCTTGAGGGGGATTGTGAGACCTCAGCCCATCTTGTCACTCTTGCTACTTGGCTTATGAGGTGAACAATTTATTCTGCCATATACTCCCTTCTGTTGCCACCCAGCAAATTAAAAGAGACCCCAAAGCAATGAAACTATCTAATTCTATACTGGAACCTCCAGAACTATGGGCTAAATAATCTTCTTCTCATTTAAGTTAATTATTTCAGTATTTTATTATAGTGACAGAAAATTGACTGATACAGTACATACAGGAAAGGGGATGCGGGAGTGCATGCCACGTGCCTTCTCTGTATCAGTGTCTGTGTTTTATTGCTCTATCCACAATCCCTCCCTAGAGGGGTGGATCATTATGCCCTCACGGTACAGCCAGTGCCTCCTCTGTATAAAAGCCACGGCAGAACAATTCCTCTTTACCATTCTCAACTTTGCTTTTGTCAATAAGCACTGAAGACATAAAAAGGGAAGATGGGCTTTGCTCCTGAATAAGAGCTATTTGACTTTCAATATCAAGACTGTGGCAAATACCTTCAGATGTTATGTCCCGCTGAGCTTTTTCAGAGGCAGGTTTTGTCTGCAGAAGGCTCTTTTCTCCTAAAACTAGACCCAGAGAGTTGATCCTCTCTTAATTTGACCTTGTATATGCCTCTTGGCATGCCAAACCATGCCCTGGTCATTTGGTGAGAATAGTATGCACATAGGTTTTTCACCAGCCATGCCCTAGTGAGCAAGAGCCCAGTTAAACGGATCTGGCCTGTATCCTGCATTTGGGCTGCTGTCTTTCTCTGTCCACACAGCTCTGGACTAGCAACATTTTAAGGCAGAACTTTAAAGTGAGGATGAAATTGCCACTCTAAGACATTATATTTTTTTGCAAGCTCTGGGGCACAAATAGAGAATTTAAATGCATCCCCAAATAGCACTTGATATCAAGAATGAATGTCTTTGAGGTACCCTATTATGAAAGATTGAAGATGGAACAGAACCACAAACACAATAATTAATGTATATAGCTCACGGCTCCTCCTTAATCAGTATTTAAAAAAAAAAAACAGTGGGGAACAAGAACACATTCTCTACTGACAATCTTCAGAGTGGTATGCATAATGAGCTACTTCCGTGCTTCACAGAGCATTTTGCACATGGTTTGTGACTCATATTAAATTTGATGCTGTATATGAAAGTATTTTATAAATGGAAACTTGTTATGCAGATTTTAGCAATTATGAAAATAATGATGAGTAAATAACTTCAGTTAGTGAGGTTGTCATTGGGCCACTTTGGAATCTTCTCTCCACTTCCCCATCTATTCCTAGAGAGAGAAAAAAGTAATCAACAAAAAGAATTAGATCAAATGTTATGAGTTGGTTTTCTTAAGTTACCAACATTTGTGACTAGTCAAGGGACTGCAGATTAATCAGTAAAATTCCATTTCTAACTTCTAGAGATTGGGAAAACACTAAATAAAAAGATTGGGAAAAAAATCAGTGCTGACAATGCTTTGATAAAATATGCAGTAGAAAGTGTTAAAGTGTTAAAGGTCCTACTGTGATACAACAAAGTCCACTTTTGTGAATCCACCTACAAAAATAAAAACATTAATCCGTATGTCCACACATCTGCAGGTAGGTTGGCAAATAAGTAGAAAGATATGCATAGTTAGGTAAGAATACTCAATGTGGTATTATTGTAGTGCAGATAGCAGAACAAAAAAATCTAAATAACCATTAATAAATCGATAGTCATTCTTGAATGAGACAATTTTCTTGTCTTTATATTAATGTTCTGTCTTTAGGATGGACTATAATTTACTGAGACTTATACCTATTTTTTTATGTTGAAGTTCATTCTGATAGTTTGCCATTATAAAATAACAGACATAACAACTTTGCACATAAATTTTTCCCAGAAATTTAATTATTCCTGTAGTGTTTGTTCCCAGAAAGGGAAATAAAGAGTATTCAAATTGTGATGAGAGCCAAGTGATGTGGGAAATTAGGATAGAGCACATTCATGGGTTAAGAGGAGGTCTGAAAGTGTACATTAGATGGGAAAGTTAGGGAAGAAAGCATCCTCTTCAAAAGGGGGTACTCGAACAACAGACCTAAGAGATGAGAACAGGCCAGGTGCAAAGGCTAAGAGAACAGCTTTCAGGTAGAAGCTTGATATGTACAAAAGACCTGAAGCAGGAAAAGGATTCAAAGACTTTGAGAATTTGGGGGAGGAAGGGAAAGGCCACATCATGAGCTCAAAAGTCATAATAAAGGATGCAAATTTTTCTGTTAAGAGTTCTGCAAAGCTCTTAGAGGGGTTTTAATCGAGATGAATAGAATGATGTGATTGATGAGCGATTAGGGATGGCTCACTGTGGACATAGGTTACCAGAAATGAAAAGTGACTAGTTAGTTAACCCATCCAAGCAATAGTGATACTTTCCTCACCTTGGGGAGAGAGACCATAGACATAGAGAAAGGGATAGACTCACCTTGGGGAAGAATACAGTGTAGGAGAGAAGTGGCCATATTAAAGAAAGGGAAAACTCAAGGACAATTGGGTAGGTTTTCTGCATAAGCAAAAGGGTATTTGGCAACTCCTTTCTATGATGGGGTAGGCAAAGTTGGGAAATTTTGGAGAAGGACTGCATTGAATATAGAAAGAGGCGTAAGTTTCATTTTGGTCAGGTCCTTTCAGATTCTCAGTAAGGGCTAAGAAGGCACTTGAACAGCCTAGCCTGAGCTGGGGGTCATCATCCCTGGAGGTGTGGTTTGGAAGAGTTACTGGCCAGCAATAGGGACTTAAAGTCACAGGACTGGAAGTAATGAAACAGGGAGAGAGCAAAGACAGAAGAGAGAACTCCATCAATGACCAAGACCTGGAGTTCACAGAGAAGCTGCAGTGAGGAAGATCCTTAGAATAGCCAGTGAAACAGAAGAAAACAAGAGGGTCAGAGAGGAGAACCCTTTGAATGATGTTGCATAGATAGTGATATGCACAGAATTTGGCAGTTGGGGCTCATCTGGTCTCTGAAAACCACTTCAATGAGGCAATGGAGATGGATCCTGTTGTCTTATAGGTGAAAGGAAAAGAGTAGAGACAGGGAGTTTCCAGCATTCTGCAGAGCATTTGGGCTATAAATGGGTAGAGAGGAATGGGTTACTATCTAGTATTTGTGGTAAAGGAGATTTTTACTTTTTTCTTAATAATAGATATTATTACACATTTGCAGGCCAATGAGTATGATCTAGCAGTGATAGGGATATGGGTGATGAATTCATAGATGAAAACAAAAAAATAAAGTCCCTAAAAAGGCAAGAGAAGATAAACTCCAAAGCAGAGGTGACTGCTTTTTCTGTTTTCCAATAAAAGGAAGAGGAGGTTGAAGATGCCTATAGGCTTTCCTGTAATGGGAACTGTGGGGTGAGGCCATTCAACGATAGTGAGGAGGCAGGAGAGAGGGGAGAGAAAGGAAATAGTATGAAAAAAAAACATTTCCTATAGTGGATAACTAGTCCCACAGGGAGCTTATCAGTAGGATTTCAAAAAAACTCTGAAATTGAGGGAGTTCAATTGAAAGTGAAACCAGTCAGCTCGGTTATGTCCTCGGCACTGACAACTTTCCCCTTTGGTGTAGGTGGGCAGGCCACCTGGGTTCACCCAAGATTGCTGTTTTTCCCAGAGCATCACAGAAGGATGGTAGCAATTCCCTCCATTTGCCATCCCATAAATATAACAACTATTTTCAAAGCAAATGAAGAAATGTCAGAAGAGGACTGAAGGGCAGAAAGAAAATACTTCTCAATTTTATCAAGAAGGATTATGGATGGGATAGCAGAGTAAATGAGACGAAAGGTGAGGGAAGATATCAGACCCTTAAGGTGAAGCCTGCAGAGGTGGGAAAGGTCCACATGTAAATCCAGGAGCATGTGGTTGAAGCAGGGCAAAAGTAAAACTGTGGAGAAGGTCCAAAATTGCCAGGCTTCTAGTAGAATGTTCTCAACAAATGTTCTACGAGATGTTAAAGAGGTAGAGAATTCATGCTAACCACACATCTGGAAATGAAGAAGTTAAGATTAGAAAAGTGTAAAAATACTTAGGAAACAAAGAAGAGTGCTGGACAGGTCCATGTCAGGGATGAGGGGATTATCTAACAGTTGTCACGGAAGCTTTGAACTCTTAGCAACATCTGAGGCAATTGTGAATTACTCAGCCATTAACTCAATCATAGTGGTCCTTGGTCTTCCCCTGATACCACTTCAAGAAGGCCCTCCCTCTCCTCTTAGGATGTTGGTAGAACATGTGGGTGTGATCTTGTCTTTTTTTTTTTTTTTTTTTGACAAATCATTTTTTCTGCACTAATTTGTGATGTCACCTTAAACATTGGTTAAATGAATATATCTGCATTAACATCTATCTCAAAAGGCTTTCTTCATTTCCACTTGGATATCTACTGATTCTCATATTAATGAACCTTTCAAAATCACTTCAAATTTAAAAAACAGTAACATTTACTAGGGCGAACCCTACTTCTTTACTGTTTTCTCAGTGTGTTGAATTCTGTCAACTCTTTATTGAACCAATGAACTTTCTAATCACACAAAGAAGTGCTAAGCAATTACATTAAGATTTTGATGACTTGGTTAAAACTATATCTAAATCAGCCTGGGATTCCAGTGGCTATAACACTCATTTGAAAATACCTCCTCATTCACTTGGAGCTTCAATTAATTTTCTCTCCTTAATGTTTTTTTTTTTATATTTTTAAATATGTATTGCTTACAAATGGGAGACATTATAATTTCACATTTATTTCTTTGGTATTCAAACGCCTTAATGAAATCTCTTATTAATGTTAATATTTTTCTAAATATTATTCTGACTTACTTTATCTTTTGTTATTCATTTTTACCACATTCTTTATAATATATACACCATCATTGATATTCCTGTCTTTTTTCTGATTCTCAAAGAGTACATGGGATGTGTTGTTGGTGAGTTGATGTAGATGGGTCATTTAAGATGTGTATTCCAAGTTTTTTAAAACAATTATATCCAAATTGACTACATTCCTTTTATATTTTTAGGATAATCTTATGTGGTATTTTTCAAATATTCTTTGATTAGATATGTATTTTAGTCATTTTTAATGTTTATTTATGTTATCTTTTTTAAAATTTCTTTTATTGGTGCAATATAACTATACATAGTAGTGGGATTTGCTGTGGCATATTCATACATGCACATACCATAATTTGGTCAACTTCTTTCCCAGGACATGCCCTTTCCCTCTTTTCCCCATTCCCCTTAGTTCCTTCCTCCTCTCTGCTGACTTCCTTTCTATTTTCATTTGATCACCCTGATTTTAGCAAAGACAGGTTATTTATTCTTCTGGAATTAATAGCAGCATTTTATGTTTCTTAAAAAGAAAATCATTAATTATACTGAGTGCTTTAAATGTTTAGTGTAGCTTTACAGAGAGAGGCCTTACAAGTTCTATTCCATTAACATTTGTTGTTATACCATTTTTCAATTCCAATTATAGTTGTGCTAGCCACTTTATTATCTTGAGAACTCTGGAGATAGGTCTTGAAATTATTTTCCTTAATAAAATAGTCTTACAGTACCTATCCATTCACTTATTCACTACTCCTTATCATTATTGTTTCTTATATATGCATCACTTTATGCTTTGTTTATTTGAATGATCAATTAATTCTGCTTAATTTCTTATTTAATAATAATACTATGAATTTGCTTTTGACTACACTTTTGGAAGCATCCAATATATTTTATGTGTACTATGTCATTTTTGCTCTTAAAATAATTGCTTTTATAATTTTTTTTGACCTAATAGATATTTAGAGCCATACATTAAAATTTATAAATAGATTGATTGAACTTTTTTCACCCATCTAACTCTGGGAATCTTGGAAGGGTTCATTTTTATGGCTTAAAATATGATTTTATTATTGCTTTTTTTCTTTTTAATTTGTCAATAGATATCTAAAACATGAAGTATTTTGTTATCAGGGTGAATAATTTCTGCTACAGTAGCTTTCCAGTGTTCTCCTTGATGGTTCTATAAGCCTAACAGGACTAGATGATTAGCAACTAAAATACCTTATGTAGATTTTATACACCAAGATGGTATTATTTTTAAAATCTTTTCATGTTGTTTTTCTCTTTGGCTCCAAATGCAAACACTGGTTCTCTTTTACCATTATGTTTGTTGTTTTAATATACAACTCTATTTAGGGGAAACTGTATTCACCTAAAGAAGACAATCTCTAGACCCACTTAGTTAATTTTGGAGACCTGAACTACCCTCATTAGCAGCACTCCCACCTAGTGGCCTTTCTCAGAACTACATGCAGAGGATCTCAGCATGAAAATCATCTTTAGGTTTCAGATCTTGTATAAGCAATGGGATTCATTGCTTATACAAGATCTGAAAGAGGAAAGAATCACAGTAACACATTAGGGCAATATTTCACTAGAATATAAAGATAATAATTATTAAATTCTGTCTTACTGTATTAAACTAATATACCTCCTAACAGTGAAATTTCAAACAGTTTATTCTGAAATTTTTCTTTTCCCTTGTAAGGTTAGAGGAGGTAAAATAATCTCCTTGAGACTAGATGTCCCCTATAGTTTACACAGACAATTAAAAAACCCAGGAATAACTAAAAAAATATTAGTGATTTTTAGAAATAACCTCATTGGTTTATTATTATCATTTCAGTAAACTTCTGTGTGTGATTACTCCTCAACTCCAGGTCACAAAGGATAACTTGACATAATCAATGATTCTTGTGACAGCTGCAGGGGCTCAGTTACCAGAAACTGATGTGGAAAATCACAAAGAGAAATGGCAGCTTTTAGAACATTGTAGCAGTTATTGAAACAATAATCAACCCCTCATAGAGCCTGAGGGTGATAATATAATGACATCAGTCTGAGGACAATCTGAAAGGAATGTTTCAATTTCCAAAAAATGCTTTGGAATACAACCAGAGTCAGTGTCCAATAGAAGAAGTAATTCGGGCATTTATTCCTACTTAATTTGAATCATCAGCTCTACAACTTGCTAAGATAGATGCTTTGCTTTAAAACTTTATAGCATCTATCTACAATAAATGCTAACTTTTCAGCTAAAATCATTATTCTTTATGCTATAATGCTCATAGGAATAAATTTATTCAATATTTTCACACTTTAAATTCTCTTATGGATCCCCAATAACCAGGTTTCTATTGTAAAGTCTTATAATGTAAGAAAAGTGTCTGCCAAATGAATATTCACCAGAGAACATCCTCTTAGCTGACCTGTCGCTTCTCTTTGGTACTGTCCTCAAAAGAAGGGCAGTAGCCTGTCCCAATTTTGCCTTAAATATCTAATTAAAGGCAAGAATTTGAAGTATGACGCATAGCAGAGTCACGATCTTAAAATTAAAAGATTGAAACATAATTTTTAATTGGTTTGCATGTTATGCAAGAAAAGGTAGTGGACCTTTTATTTTTCCCTTGATTACTTTAGGTTTGCTTCATACCAGGCAAAATTTAATTTGGAGCTAAGAAAAAGGGGAAAAAATGAGACACATACCTGAGGGGTAAGTATTAAAATGAAGAGCAACAGAAAAAAAAAAAGGGGGGAAAGTCCAGAGATGGTGATATCAAGGACATAAAGCAAGCAAGTTGGTCATAATGAGGAGGCTGCCTTGCTCTTCCCAAGCCACCCCTCACCATTCAATACGAAAGTATGCTCAAAACTGTCCAGATCCTGCACCATCAATTATTTTAGATAAAGATACTCAGACATATAACTATAGAGAGTAGAAGTCAGTAAACAAACTGCCTTTATGGAAATATTTAATAGCATAAAGCAATGATAAAGTATTTTGATTAATGCAGATATATGTGCATATACACAAATTTATAAAGAATAAAATAAAATTAAGAAGTTGCTGTTGGCACTTCTAGCACATGTTTTCCCTTCTTAGAAACCTAGGGAGAGGTTCATTTCCAGATGCACAGGCCCTGTAATCAGAGAAAAGGCAAAATTTTCTTTCTGTGCAGCAGCAGACCTGCTTCCTCATGAGGATTATGGCAGGGTCTCTATCTGTGGACGCCACAGCACCTTTTGGGAGGCCAAGTGCATATTGTGGGAAATATGCTGCCTATCCTACTATAAATGCAGTAAGGGCTCTTGAGGAATGAACACAGCACTCCTCAGAGTGCTGCTGTGACTGTTTCATTGGGAAGACAGGGAGAAGCATCCCCAAGACTTCTCCAGGTCTCTGGAGACTGAGCACACTCACCCCTGCCTTTACCCTAAACATCCATCAAAAATAATGCTGAGCTCCATGGTCCGTGCCTATAATCCCAGAGGCTCAGGAGGCTGAGACAGGAGAATCAAGAGTTCAAAGCCAGCCTCAGCAAAAGCGAGGCACTAAGCAACTCAGTGAGACCCTGTCTCCAAATAAAATACAAAACATGCTGGGGATGTGGCTCAGTGGTTGAGTTCTCCTGAGTTCAATTCCCAGTACCCCCCCCCCAAAAAAAAAGTTCCAAAATCTTCTGCTTTTTTATTCTCAAATCATCATTTTTATCAGTTCTCTATTACCTCCAAATCACCACTTTTACAACATATGAAAATTGAAAACAAAACAATGTATGGAGAGAGGACTTTGTGGAATTTTCAACCCATCTCAAGAAGTACACAGCAACAATTTGTGGAAATTTGTGGAGCCTTGTTGTTTCTCTTCCCCAGCTTAAAGAGTGATGGCTTTCAAATAATTGAGTATGAGTATTAGGTAATACAATTCAGAACTGAGACAATAAAGTGAACAGAATTCTCCTTTAAAATATTAAAGGTTCAAAGGGGAAAGAAAGAAGTAAAAAGAGAGAAAGGAGTCTGGGAGCACATTCAGGGAAGAGAAGGAGCAGGCAGCCCATCACTCTGCCCCTCACTGCTCCCTAAACACAAGCACTATCCTGGAAAGCCCTGGCAGTGTCCTCCTATGTCCCCCCACCCTGCTGTGTCCCTCCCCTCTTCCTATGAATGGAAACAAATTGTTTTCGGCTACAATACCCCCAGGCTCAGCTTTGACCTGTGCGGTACAGTGAGGAGGTTCAGCTTGAATTTTTACATACAGCTGCATAAAGCAATTTTCATGTAAATTTCTAGGTAAATCAGCCTGCAGTTGGTCTATTACATAGACACATACACAGAAACCATTAAGTTTGACAGAAGATTAGAAGTTGCCCTTGTTCCTTCCTATGCCCTTCCCTGTGCCTTTGACAGCATCCAAAGTTTAAAAAAAAAATGGGAATGGGGGGCAGCATCCAAACACCACCAATAAGCAGGGCTCTCTGATGTTTGCCTGTACACACCCAAGAATTGAATGCAAGGAGATCAGAAAGGGAATTCCTGGGAAAGAACAAAAACTTGGTATGAAAATCAACCCTTAAATGAGCAGAAAGAGCCAGGTAATTCTCTCTCCTTGCCAGGGAACCACTGAGCCACCTCCTGTTACCCTAGCTTCTTCCCCAAGATGATGCTCAGGATGCAAATAAACAACTACCATGGCCCCTAGTGGCCCCACCACTTGGATTGGTGCAGCCAGGCTGGTTCAATTAGCTCACAGCAGGTGGAGAAGTTTACAGGGTCAGGAGAGTAAATCATTTCTTCAGAGGCGCCTTTTCCTGGGAGCTGGGAGCCGCCATCCCCCCTTACCCCCACCTACTCAGCCAGCAACAGGCGTTAGGAAGTCGACCCAGCCATCTGGCAGCAGCCTATCTGGGTCCTCCATCTAAATGTGTTCCTGTCCAAAGGAGGCACATTTCTTGAACATGTTCTTTTAAGGCAACAGCATCCACAGAGCACAAAGGGATAGATGTAACCACAACCTGGCCCAGGATGTTTGTTTATGCAATCTTTAAATAATTCATCTTTATCCCTATTGAGCCCATCACAGCATGTCAAAAATAAATGTGTCGCCTTGGCCTATTGTTTGCAGCTCAGGATTGTCAAGCGAGAAGAAAATATTACAGAGACGGAGGGAGATACACGCAGGAGTGTGACCTTTAACTGCACTACCTATAACCAATCTCATCAAATTAAAGCACTGTATATTTTCCTTAATAATCTCTGATTAGGCTGGGGCTATGAGTGGACACGAACACCCGCCATTGCTATGCAGCGGGATGTCTGCTTAGCACCAGCAAAGCGTTTGGGAATAAGTGAGCAAAATGCTTTAATTTGATAGGGTTAGAATCCTGCAGGCTCTGGGGTGAAAGGTCCCCAACAGCTCCGCTCACACTGAATATGCAGAAATAAAAAAGTAAATTGCTTACATCTGCTGCAGGCTGCAAGGAAAATGATCTGATTGGATGGTCCGAGGGCTCTCCATCTCTTTTGGGTTAGAGAGAGGGTTTCAGAGCATCAAAAGCTTGTAATTGGAGTAATTCTGAATTAATGGACACACACACGCACACACACACACACACAACATTTTGAGGCAGCTGTTTGCAGAAGCCTGCCTGTTTAGGAATGCTTACAGATTGCAAAAGAAGCAACTTCAAAAACAATCTTTTTTCCCTGGAATGAATCCTAACTATGGGTTTGAATTTAACAACAGGTAACAAGTAGAGCACTCTTATCTGGCTCATCCTTCTGCCATGAAGCCTGGGAGCTATCAGACTTCCATATCTGCTTGCCCACTTTGTATATCTTTCTGAAATACATGTGCACTCCAACTCTCCTTCATGCATAAAAAGATGATTTGGAAAGGGCTTCACCAGGATTCCTGGAAGTTGACATAGAAAGCTCAGGTTTTTCCCTTGCTGCATGATGTGGGATTTCATCTGCGTATTTGATCAATAAGAATCAAAGGCAGGATTCAAGGTCTTTTTGGACATGTGCTGGTTCACTTTCACACAGGATGTCAGGAGAGGCAGCCTTTAGTGTCATCTTGATGCATCCACAGGACGCTGTATGGGGACCTGCCCTCCTGATCTTGTTAGGCCTGGCTGAATCTGCTGTTCTGTCTGGTGCTCTATTGCTGAAGATGAGGCCGAGGTTGCATTTTTGACTTTGTTTACATTTTCTTAGCTTCCACCAGCTTGCAGATCTAAATAATATCTCCTACTCCCATTGTCGGCAGTCTCCTGTCCAGAGCTGAAAGCAATGCTGGCCTCCCATGGTTGAGAGTCAGCCCCCAAGGAGGGAGATTTACTGAAACTGAACAGACCAAGGGAATGCATCCTGCGAGGCAAACTTTCAAGAGCTATTTCTCAGCCAGGCATTGATCTGGGAAGACAGCCTTGGCCAGACAAGCGCTGAGGCTGAGAAGGAGGTTCCCGAATGCTCTTGGATGCACTTGTCTTATAGGGACAGCTCCAGGCTCCTCTGATATTTTAGAAGTAAATAGGGTAGATGTCCAAATTCAAATGTTTTTTGGTATTTTTTATTGCTGCCCAAGGCTCTTTAAAATTATGTGAATAGCCTATTGTGTTCCTGCCAGTGCCAGGTTGGTAGGTTTTTTAATGCCATGAACAAGCACAAAAATATTCCATATATCAAATCTTATACACACCTCTATATGCAAGATCTATCTATCTAGGTAGATAGATATAGATATATAGATATATAAATATAATTAAAAAACACACATTTGATACTAAGCTGCACAAAAGAGTCTGGCTCATCCCCTCCCCAGGAACTTTACAAAATGCAGGAACAATGAGGTTTTTAAAATTTCTTGACTTCAGCAGAATTGCCCAGGGTTGACCATGCAGATGGCTTGCTCTGGTCTCTCTTAGAAGATTCAACTATAAGCAAAAGTCCTTTCTTCTGTAAAGGCACTGCTTCTACCAAGTGGCTCGGCTCTGGTCTCCATCATCCGGAAATCTCCTTTGTCTGCCCGGGCACTGCCACAGTCTATTGGAAGGTATTTGTCAACAATTATATGTCTATTAAGGAGTAGTCAATCAGTGTGGGCCCAAACAGCCAGGCCTCCAGGGTCTAGCTATTGATAGGAAACTGTCTATATTCCACGCAGCCTTTTTCTCAACAAAACACACAGTCACCTAGCCGAAATCATTGTCTAGAAATATCGAAGGCCCGCGCTTTAGTCCCCGGTCTCTGATTTCTCCACTCTCTAGTCTAATGTTCAGTTGGAATAAGTAAAAGCCTTTTGAAATTTCTAAATGTAGGATTTCTGAATATAAGATATTTAAACTGGATGGGGAGGCAGCTATTTAATACAATTAAGAATATTCTGGGCAGCTTGCAAGTCGGTGGCTGCAGTTACTCCCGAAAATAATAAAACTGGAAGGAAGTTAATAAAGAATACTTCAAATGAGCTTGTAGGTAATTAATATCTCTAAATACTTTCCATTCCACTACAAAAAAGTTTAGAATTATTTACCTCATTCAGGATGAAAGGTTGTGATATCAACCAATATATTTTCCGGTCCATTCAATTTACAAAACTCACTGCGGATTTTGTCACTATTATCATAAAGGGCTTGTCTTTTCTTGAAAGGAAAAAGACAGGGGAGTTCATGTGAATGTTTTCAACCAACCCCCCCCCCCAGCCAAAACCACAATGTGGAAGTGGGGGAGGGGACAAGAAAAGAAAGAAAGAAAAGAAACCCTAAGGAAGGCTGTATCCTTTGAACTGGCAACTTCCCGGCATCACAGAACACACTAGTTGTCCTACAACAAAGGGCAGCATCAAACCCTCTCCGCAAAGGCCTGAGACACCCCACAATATTTAAAGCAGATGTACTATTCAGAGTCTGCACTATGTAAGGTGCCCTTTTAAGATCTGCTAAAGCCAGGGTATATAAAATTTACAAAAACAAACATTTTTTTTCCTCTCTCTCTCTCACTCAAATATTTTCCTGGAATTCTCATTCCTGGGATTCTCGGCCTCAGCTTCTCAATCAGACAGAGAAATAAATGCAAAGCAGACTCAATTGCCCAGGTTTCAGGTACACACTAATAAATTCAGAGTTAATGCATAGATAGATGTGCCCCAGGATTGAGCCTTCTTTTATTCTTTTATTTTAAATTTTCACTAAATCCAAATAATTCAGAAATTGAAACAGATCAAGGAAAGGTCAAAATTATTCCCAAAGGTCCAAGCAAAGTTTTTATGAGTTGGTATAAAAATATAAAATACAAATTAGAAGTACTGGAATAAACTAAGACAGATGCCTGGGATGTCATGGAGACAGAAATTTTTGCTCATTTTACTTCTTCTCTTTGGAGTCAAAATACAGTAGTTTAGAGGTATAATGTAATTACATTAACAATCTAAAGAGTATCCTCTGTCACTCATAAATCCAGGACCCTTTTCTAGATTTTATGACCACAAATTCATGCCATTTGATGCATTTTTAATGTTACAGGTGTTGTTGATGTTCACATCTACTTATAGATATCCGAACATAATCTACTGTGTAGATTTAAAGTAGATCTGTAGTTCATTTTAGATGCTAGCAAAGGGAAATTTTAGATGGACTTAAAAAATGTTGCAGGAGCATAAACAGTGAAATGGACTGGGTCAGGAACCCAAGTTACACAGGGCCCTGAGTAGTTACTTCCACAGCAGACGGCCATCGTTGCAAGGGGCAGCTGATCTCCTTTTTGAAAGCTCCATTATGTGTATTTACAAAATAAACAATGCATGCAAGTTCATGATTGTCATCATTAATAATATGCATTATAGCAAGCCGTTAAATAAATATACATGCCATACATGTCTGCCAGACCCATCACGGCTTTTTTCCTACATTAGATCCAAGGCATTGTCTTTGTTGTTTAAAAAAAAAAAAAAAGAACTCTCTTCATGAAGCAGCAGCAACAAAAAAGAAATCATTATTTAAAATAACTCACCAATGTTCAGATGCTCAGATTTTAAATCAGATAAGTCAGCAAGTTCAGAGTTGGGGTGAGAACTTGGTCTCATTAGTCTCAGGTTTGCAAAGCACAATTGCAAAGTGGGAATAAAAAATATTCTCAATTCTTCAGTAGTTAACTGTCTTTCAGAGGGAAAGACAAATAAACAAATAATACGATCTTTTGAGTTCAAACTGAGCAAATGGTATGCTGTGAAATGCTTATACCATGATACTCCTTTAAATATTTTATTCTATGAGCATAAAAATATTTGCTTTCTGATAATTTTTTTCACATAAAAGACAGTTTTTTTAAAAAAAAGAAAAAACAGGACTTACCTTTAAGAGTTTCATCTCAATAATCTAGAAGTCTACCCGTTACTATACAGAGGTCTTAGCAAGATTCTTTGATTGACACAAGCCTCTAAAATGCTTTAACTATATTTTTTAAAGGTATGTATTATTCCAGCCTCTTGTTAATAATGCTTAATTTAAAACATAGTAAGCCAATAAAAATATTACCCTTAAGTAACATTCTAATTGATGGAAATTAATATTATAAAAAACTAATGCTTATAAGAAAAAATTTAAATTTTACTTTATTAAAGTTTTTAACACATTCAGAAACATAAACAAGAAAAAATGTGCAGTATAGTATTTATGCATTGTATGTGTACATACATTTGGAATATACATATGTGTCCATACATATATTTGAAAAAAAATTGGCATAATCTACAAAATAAATTGGAAGGTTTAGTATCACCCATTTTCTGTTTTATAAAGGTGCTATAAAGACTTTATAGAAAAAAATGTATGGATAACTATTAATTATGTTTATTTGACTAGCCAAAGAAGAAATGCTTTATCAGTTCTAGTTATAAGCAGGCTACTTTCATTTTTCCTAAGCCTTCTGTAAACGGAGTCATAAGAAACTTTTCAGATACTTGTTTCCTAAATCTTTGCCACATTTCCATCAGAAGGGGAGCAAAGATGTTGAGGGCAAGATTTAGCCTCAGAAAGCCCTGGGTCCTAGGGAAGGTCACACAGCCTTTCTGTGGGTACGGATCTCCTAGCTTCCATTTCCCCTGCATGGAAGTACAGTTCTGCATGTTTCCCATCTATTAAAAGTAAAAATGAGAGAGAGAGAGAGAGAGAGAGAGAGAGAGAGGCAGATGGAGAAAAAGGGCAGAGAATGAGTGAAAAAAAAAATGTGTCTGAGTGCATCGGGTAGGTTGGATGAAGCATGGTCAGAAATTAATCCTTTGCTTGTTTTTTGTCTAGAAGAATCATCTTAGAAAATGTCTGGCTAAGACTCCATCAGCACCTCTCTATACTTTGGAATTAGCTCTCACAGTCCTGAAGAGTTCCAAAATGTTCACAAATTAAAACAATTTGTCTGTCTGGAAGCCCAGGGTAATGTCCCTGTTTAGGATTAAAGAGGAATAAGGGAGCCCACGTGCTTTTCTTTTCTTTTTTTTTTCTTTTTTTTAACTTAAGTGCTCTCGGAGTAGAACTTTTTAGATAGAGAACCCGCCTAGAATATGTAAAACCGGCACACAGTGTAAATACACTGCGCAGACTTAGATGGGAATAAGGCATTTTCCTATCAGATGCTTATGAACCCCATAGGCAGGAAAGTCCTAGGTTTTTTGAAAAACAAAAAAAGGACATCGCAACCAGCATTGTCTTCCCATTTCCAATTTAAAGACCAACATGCTTTATTTTCCACATGTTTTGACACATATAAATTTCTAAAGAATATTTATTTAGGCTTGCATTCTAAAAATACAGGCCTGTCTACTGCAAAACTCCCAAAAGAATCCAAAGGAGGAGGAAATCTCCTATAGCTGAAAATTGCTCAAGTGGAGCACTCCTGAACAACACATTAAAAAAAAAAAAAGAAAGAAACTGGGAAAACTGCTTCAATTCAGTACATTTATGAATGCTTTTATTCAAAAATTCATAAATATCTAAGTACAATACTTGTAGAAGAAAAGAACACTTAGTGAATTATTTCATAGAAATATTTTCTATGCAACTTAGTTAATGTATTTTAAAATTTTACACAAGTTAGTATGTATTAAATGTTGGAATTATTTAAAATGAATCAGACGTTTTATACACACACACACACACACACACACACACACACAATTTCACACACAAATTTTTAGAGCCCAGCAAAGAAACGCATGGGGATAAGATAAAAGTATTTTCTAATCATTCTTGTTCATTTAATTAGGAAGTATTATTTCCTGTTTTTCAAATCAGCGATTTCTCTCTGAACAATAGATTAGAACACACCTTCAAATAATAATTAGAAAAAAAAAAAAATCTTCTACTGCCAGCATGTTTCACTGTGAAATTCCAGATGCCATGGGCGAAATCCATGGTATCCTACCGCCATCTACTGATGATTGTTGGGATATTATTATTTAAAGATACAGGTTTACATTTACACAATCAAAAAATTTGGAGACACAAAACACTCTGAAATCTCTGTTGGAACAGCACATTATTTTGAAGGTTGTTCTAAATGTTTGAAAATACTTTTAAAATCTGAGCTGAACTCCTTTTACCTATAACTACATCTCCTGGGCCCAGTTTTGCCTTGTGAGGGTCTGAAGACCATGCTGTTTCTCCCTTTAACCCATCAGAATTCTGAGGGCAACATGTAAAGACACACCAGTCTCTCTTCTGCAAGCTAAGCAACATTCCTTTGATTTGACATAGTTTGAAGTCCCCTCACAAGCCAGATGGCTGTCCTCTGAACATACTTTCCTTCGCTTAGTTTCTCTTTAATGACTGTATCTTAAAGAAAACATTTTGGAGAGTAGGTTGATGGTCCCCCTTGCCCTGCATGATCTACCTCTGTTAATGCAACCAAAGATCACCCATAGATATTTTGGCAGCCACAAAAACCATATGTTAATTTTCATTCAAGAAAGTACCCAGTTTTTTTTTCTATCTGCTCTCTGCTGCTAAACCACACACCCTTAATGGACTTAAGCAGTTGTTTTTAATGAAAGTAAATGTCCTTACATTTAGTCACATAGGATAAATCTTTTTTAGCCATGGTCCATGGTTCCACCCTGCTAAAGCATTTTTGCATCCGAAGTCTACTATCTTTTCCAATTTCATAGTGATCATGTATTTGCCATTTATCAACATTATTATTTATTTATCATGCCATCAGCTACTTCCCTCCAAACCACTTTTCTGCATTTCTGCAGATACTCTCCAGTTTGATCAGCCCTTCACAGGCAAGATTCAAGAATGTCATTTAAATGCTTAGCATAGTGCCTAGAATATCATAAAAGCTCCACAAAGGCTGCTATTCGTATGATTATCATTAATAAAAATAATTAGTGTGAATCCATGATATAAATGTAATCTATGACATGAATTGCCATGATACTCATATGGATTCTAATAATAACATCATTCAATCAGTGACAATTCCCAACAGGAAGCCCATCTTCTGCCATTTCCACTCTTTACAATTGCTCACACTCAGGCAAAGAAGCAGATTGCCTCCTCCAGCCTGATTCTCAGCTCCCAGGGGACAAGTCACCTGATTAGCCAGGAGGCTCAGCACTTGGGGAGGCAAGGAACAGTCCTGCAGAATGGCCCTTCTACTGCCCACCTGGGCTTCTGATTCTCTCCCAAGAGACATTCCTTCTGTTGAGGTGCCCAGTGGCATTTGGAATCATAGAAAAGGAGGAAAGAGAAGAGAAGGGAGAGCCTCCACCTGCTCTCTGTACACAGCAACTGAGGGAGCCACACACCTGGACTGCACAGGACCTCTACTTCCTGAAGTTCTGCTCTTGCACTGAAAACAATCAATGCCCACAAAATGTCCCTGAGCCTTGCAGGCAAGTCCCAGCGCATTCCAGACAGGCAGGGACTGACATAGTTTCAGGACTCATGCTGTGCTGTCTGCTCTTCAGAGTGACCCAGAGTGGATATTTTTAAGCCAGGATCATTTGATTTTTATTTATTTATTTGGTGCTATTAATCAAATCCAGGGCCCCACTCATGCTAAGCATATACTCCACCACAAAGCTGAGTCCCCAGACCCAGGATTATTCGATTTTAACAGAACCCTGTAAGTATTTGTGTCTGGTGACCCACTTTTATCTCCTGATAATTTGACCAAGATGCACAGCATTTACTTAATTCAGAATAGCTCCTAAAGGGTGATTGAGGAGAAAGTCCATCTCTCTTCCATCAGAAGAAAAGTCACATCAAAACATTCACCAAAATCTTATCTATTTTAAAAAAAATTTAGTTTTAAAATACTAAGAATGATTCATTTTTTTTTACAAGTCCATTGATATAGAAAAACATGACAAACTACCAATTGAGGAAAACAACCATCTTCCAGTAAATACCACAGGAACCAGCACAAAATGTTCAACTTCTTGCCAAATGTTAGGCTCTTTATGGCAAAATTGTAAAGTGTGGGGAAAACCAAAATAAAGTGGCACCAATTATTTATAAATAAGTTATTTCTATCAGCAATAAAGATCACTGTGCACATGTGAGTGGGGTGTGCAAGCATCTTCACTTCTCTAGATTTCTGGAAGTCTCTAAATCCTTGGAACTGGGGGATCTGCCCCTAAGGTGATGGCGATCAATCCAGACAGTCCCACAGCCAACACCTGCACACAGGAAACTAAACAGTGAGACATCAAGGAATGCAATGGAAATGGCGGGAGGCATGGAAATAGCAAGAGTAGTCGTCTATGCTTTCTGCTGCATGCGTGTTTTCCCGTCGTACCATGAGATTGCCATGATTAGGCAGAAGAGTGGCTCAGTGCTGTCTTTCACTCTCCTGCTTCTTTCTGACCCACTCAACAAGCTCCTTGGAAGTACAGCTGTCTAGCTCACTCACTATCTATCTCCAGACTGTCCTCTCTTTATTTTTCTCTCTTTTCACTCTCTCATTCTCTTTCATTAAACTTTTGTTTTGAAATTAATGTTCAGTGTTATTGGATTATCAATGTAAATAACATTTTGAAAATGCATACTGGTCAAAAATGTATAATAAAAACCTGGGTGTCCTGCTTCACCCCACCCCAGCTCTGTACCCCAGAATTTAGCTCCTTTCATTTTTTTCGCTTCTGTGGTTAGTTCTATAACTTCTAACACTGTTGCTCATATCACCCTCTCTTCACTTATCTTCTTTAGGCATTCTCTATTGATTTACATATTTTTTTAAAAATGTCCACCCTTTGGCTAAGACATAAACTTGGTGAGGATTGGCTTTTGTCTGTTGTGTCTTTGCTCTAAATGTAGATGGGATTTGAGAAACTAGAAGTTATGTTGTTTCTGCTTTTTGTTACATTTTTATCCCCAAAGATATAGCAGAATGAAAAGCGTAAATGTTGGTGCTTTCTTGTTTGAACATTTAACAAAATAGAAATGACTGCCTGAATTGCTTACTAAACTAGTCCCTTCCACTCAGATAGGCTTCAGGATCACCATATTTATTTAGGGGGAAAAAAAAACTGAGAAAATGTCATTTTTTCCCCTACAATTAAAGCAATCATTTCTGAGATTACTTCATTTTTCTGGCCCTAAAATTCATCTTTTTATTTCTTAATTTGCAAAAGAAAAAATTTAGATTACTATGACACCAAGGTGCCACAATAGTTAATGTTTCAAAAGCTTTAATTTAGGTTAATAAGAACTTGAGTAGTACAGAAAATAATTTTTGAAGTGCTTGAAATCAAAAGGAGTTTCTGATTGACTCTGAATCCTGCAGGTGATTCTATTACAGAGGCATCCTCTGCTCCTTTCAGGGCCTCTTGTTTATGACAGACTTGATCTTGGATGTATCTAAGGTGAAAGACTCAGAAAAGTGGCCACTGAACTGCTCACCCTTCACATCTTCCAAATCTTTTTTTCCTCTAAGACATACTGTGTGCAGCATGCAAACCAGCTACTTGCAATCATATGCACCCCATACATGTGCTCAAGTACATGCAGCACCCCAAATGTATATACATGCACCATGCAGTTTCCTTTAGAAAGCTAAATTTGTCTTGTTTTGGGTTATTGAGAACAGGAAAAACCATCAAGTTAATAAATATGATATACACATATAATTCACACATGTGCATGTCCACATAGGCCAAAACATGAGCACGGACACACACACACACACACACACACACACACGTCTGTGCACATGGAGTGATGCAGAAGAGATTCTGACTTTTATGGCAGAAACCACACTTGTGAGACATACTTGACAAAAAGGTAGCATTAGAATTGGAAAGGGGTTACTTCCCTTGTGAAGATGCTAAACACAGAGACTGACAGATGATTGTCATCCTATGTTCAGTTTCCTCCTGCTCCTTTCTTTCTGTGAGGGTCAGTGTCTTTATTTTGTGCAGAGATCAGACTTAATATTTAGAGGATGACATTAATACATTGGGGACCCAAAAATTTTTTGGAAAGTAAATTTTAAAGTAGCAGTCTAAACTGGAGAACTTTCCAAACTAAAATCTCTCTGACGTGGCTCTTATTCTACAAGTTAGGTTCCCGAAAGCCCCTGCAGAAGAGGAAAGCAGACCATGCAGCAGTGGGGTGACGGCACCTTGAACAGTTGGCACCGTGAGCACCGGTTGGAGCTGATGGGACTTGGGTTCAAGTTCTCCCTTTGTAGAGTCTGCCTGTCGGTGGGTACCTGTCCTCTCTACGTCTCACGTGAAGCATCTGTGATAAAATGGAGATGATGTAGTGAAATTTCCCATGTGAAGCACTTTAACACAAAGATCATCAGCATGTGCTAAGTGCCCACATGCCATAAACTATGATTGGTTCTTTTTTTTCAACACCTTATTTTCACTAACTTGATGTTCTTACAAGGTATGAAGGCATAAAACTTGACAGACTTGATTCCAGAGAATTGGAAAGAGGGGTGCCATGGTTTGAATGGCCTCTCTCTCTAAATTTCATGTTGAAACTTAGTACCAAAATTAACATGATGAGGCCTTGGGAAGTAATTGGTATTACAAAATGTCATCAGGATGGAGCTTCATGATGGCATCAGTGCTTTATAAGAAGAGGAAAATAGACTTGAGGTACCTCACAAGCTCTGTCTTATCGTGTGACACCCACTTCCATGTTAGGATGCAGCAAGTAAGTCCTCCCCAAAGACCCAGCCAAGGCTGGAGCCACACTCTTGGATTCCCCAGCCTCCAGAACACTGAGCCACATAAATCCCTATTCTGCAAATTACCTGGTTTGTGTTATTCAGTTGGAGAAACAGAAAATGGACAAAGACAAGGGGCAGAATCAAATATCAGAAGAGGCAGAAAGATTTTATTTAGTCAGATAAAAAAGCAGTTGTAAGTTCAAGTTATTTGCAACTCTAAGTAGATTTTTAAAAGGTGCCATTGCATGGTATCCCTTATTTTGGGGATTACTCTGAGGCTATGGGTAATGCTCCATCTCTCACTTTACAGAGGGAGCAAGCTAGGGGCCAGAGAGCTGCTGTATCACCATGAATCAAATGCTGAATCAGAGGACTCCAGTGTAACCAGGGAAGACCAAGTGATCTTGCTCAGTCTCTTATCTCGCAGTAGCAAAGAAATGGAACACACAGATCTAAAAAAATCCATCCATTGTACTTATCTATTCAATGTTGGAAAATATTTTTACGTGCTAAATAAATTTTGGTTTTACTGTTTTATTTTCAGAGCAATAATACTCAATGTTAATGAGGGTTCAGAAAATTTTCTAGAAACATATGCAATCTCAAGACACTGGTACAGAAGGAATGCTGCAGTTTTTTTCTAAAAGCAGCTTGGTGATATATTTCAAAGGCCTCCAAAGTATACCTCGCCTTGATCCATGTAATTCCTTGGTTCTCAACTTATACTAAGAAAATAATCACATGTATACAAGGACTTGTACTCAAAGAAGTTTACGATGGAATTATTTATACCCATCTAAGAAATGGAGATACAATATACAGATCCAACAATAGGGGGTGTTTGTGGGATATTCTGTTGATGAAATACTCTAGAGTCAAAAGTGGCATCAGACCCTGATTTGATCATTATTTGTTGAATTATCCACATAAATTAATAAAATCAAAATAATAATTAATTTTCAAATGGCATTATAGAACTTTTTATTTAACAAAAAAATGCTTGTCATATTGTTAAGAGAGAAAGGAAATTTATAAAACACTGTATCCCACATGAGTTCTATGATTTGTTTCATTGAAAAAAAAATATGTAGTATTTTTATAACTACCAAAATGTAATACCTTCATAGGTTCAGAGGATTTTTCTTTCTCCTCTTGCAAATGTACATTTTACAGATTTTTTCTTATGAACTTATATAATTTTTCATCTAAAAAACTACTAAAATATATAAATATACATGAGAAAAGCTAATGAGGAATCAATGTAAATGCTAAATTGGGAAATATGAGAATAGACAGAAAAATGGGGAAAACTTCGATAAGACTTCACCAAAATTTTTGGAATAAAGCCACAAAGTCATCTTAATCATGGCCAAATACTAAGAGTGCCCTATTTTCAATCTCCTTTCCTTCTTAAGCTGCAGTTGATTTGAAGCAACCTAGGAGTAATTAAAATATGGCCCGTGGGCAAGCTTCTGCATTTTGATAAATACAAGTTGATAAAAGGCAGACAGAGAAATGAATATGTGTTGCTTGTGAAAATAATCCTCTCCAAATATGCTGTAGTGTTTCCCTGTAATTCCACATTTGTGGTGGATTGCTAATATGCTTTTGATTAAGAACAATATTTGTATCATATATCATCTACTTAAGAGAAAAAAAAATCTGGCCCTGGAAGGCAAACCTATATAGAAATCTTGGCCTGAGTTCACTGTGAATTAGACATCCTGTTCTCCAATACTAGTAGGAGCCAGCTGTGACCCAAAAGTTGAAGACAGCACACAGTTTCTAATATAGTAGGAATTCCAACACTGCCAAATAAGTTGCTATTTTACCTAAGAATTTCCTGCAACATCTCCCTCTATGGTGTAATGGCTAAGTCAAATTTGGCCAAAATGTATGTATTTCCTGAGACCTGGGGAGGTAGTAGAGGTGCTGAGGACAGTCAATGAAAAAGACCATTTAAAAACAAACAAACAAATGAAATGGGATACTTGGAAATTTCAGCAGCAGCACTGAGATCACTAATACCACCTTCCAAAATCATGTCTCAGAACGGAATGCAAAAATTTTTAGAAAGGAAGCGAAAAACTGGTTACAGGACTCTAATACTTCTTGTACTTCAGTGTTTCTGAGTCTGCCCACCATGGGCTTTGCACATAAAATACAGGATGCCTAATCAACTTTGAATTTCAAGTAAATAAGGAATCTTTTTAATGCCTAATTATGTCCCAAAGATCACATGGGGGCATTTCTACACCAGTAATATATTTGTTTTCCTTATTCATCTAAAAATCAAACTTAAGAAACATCTTTATATTTTTCTTCCCTAAATCTGGGAAAGATGCTTCAACGGCACAACTCAGATGGCTTAAAGGTGCAGCTCCTATTGTTTGGGGGGTCACGGCACCTAGGCTGCTTTCTCAGATGGCAGAATACCGCACTGACTAGCATGACATGGTACAGGCTTGCACACCCAGAGTACATCAGGAGAAGAATGCTTGAGTGTCTCCCATGGGTGAGATGTGAGCCACACAGGAGAAAGGGCTGGGCTTGCCTTAAATCCATTCCACATGGTGATCTGGAAAAAAGGGAAACTCTGCTGAAAGTGACTAGAAGACATGAAGGAGGCATAGGTGACCAGCAAGCGGAAGAAAACAGGAGCCTTTTTACATGACTATTATTGTCTGATCACCAAACTCTGTACTCTGATTTTGGTTTAGATTTACAACTTGTTTTGCTATTCTGAGATTGCCCTCTTCTCTTTTTCATACACACGTATGCACACATGTGCACACATGCACCTCACTTGATGGAACTGCAAGTGCCCTCCATTCCACATTTATAGATATAGTTTCTATACCTATAAATTGGAAATAATGTCTAATTCAATGAGTTTGCATTTAAAAATTAAGTAAAACTTTAATACTATTTTCCATTAACCTTATCAGTGTATCTGTTAATAGAAGTATCACTTTTCTTAGAATTGGCCCTAAAAGTTTGAAGCTGAGGCCCTTCATGAATGGTTCTACACCTACCCCATGATGGGCCTTGCTATGTAAGTCCTGTCTAACACAGTAAGTGTTTAAGGGTATTTTTACACTTTTCCAGATGGAAATGCCAGCAGTCACTCAGGAATTTCCTATTGTCCCAAAGAGCTTATTCTGGAGTTAAAACAGCTGGATTGTCAATGAATTCATTGTCTATCACCATTGACTACAAGACCTCCTAAGAGTCCTGAAGGTACGGCATCTGATTTTCAGTCTGTAAAATGAGTCTAATAAAGGCTAATATCCCTGGACTTGGGGGTCAAATCAAAGTAAATATTCGGAAGAAATCTATCATGGTCAATCTTGACACCCCAGGGAGGTAACAAGAGGGATATGAGTCACGAAGGGAGGTCACTATGGGCCAGTGAGCATGTGTGGTGAGTAAGCACAGTGAGCATGTGTGGTGGGTAAGCACATGGACTTTGGGGTCAAACAGACCTGAGCTCAGTTACTACTTGTGAGTCTTTGTAAATATTCCCATTTTTATTTACAGTCTTTTGTCAACCATGAAGAGTTATTGTCAGGGTTAAAGATATTCTAACTCTGTCCCTAGTGTCCTGGAAGCACTCAACAAATGTTAGTCACTGCCACTCTTCTCATTGTATTGGTGGTACAAGAAGTAATAATACAACAGTGATGAGAAAATCCAAGAGAAACAGTGACAGGGCCTGGGTCTTCTACCAGTCACATGAGGCACACAGGACTCATAGGAAAAATAATTTGGGGTAAAAGGAAACATAAGAAGGACTCAAGGGGGTTAGTCATGCTTGAAGAGAGGTAAGAAATCCTGACGGATGAGCAGAAATTGTAAGAACATAGGAGTGACAACATGCAGTAAGAATATTGTCTATGCTGGCAGGAGGCAGAGGACAGAAGGATGAAGGGAACCCTGGATGCCCTGGTGGGGCAGCATCATGGGAACTGCATTCAGGAGCCAGTATCACCCTGCTCCTCAGTGCCAGTTTCAGAACCAGGAACTTGTGACAAGTCAATGAGAAGCTCTATCTGACTGCCAGAAGTATCTATTATCAGTCACTTATTTGTTCCTTCAACAGGTCTGGGTCTCTGGAATCTCTCAGACCCTGCATTGATATAACCAGGCAGTGAAAATGGAGCTCCTGCTTTGGGGTTAAATCCCAAAGAATCAAAGCATCCCGTAGATTCTATAATCTATACTTTCCTTTAATTGCTCCAATTAAAGGCCAGCTGGAGACCATTGAGACCTTTAGTGACACTGCCCCACAGCATTCCCTAGCAGTGTTATGCATTAAATCATGTCTCTGCCCCCAAATATGTTGGGGTTCTAAACCCTAGTAACTTAGGGTGTGACCTTGCTTGCAGATGGGACCTTCACAGAGGTAGTGAATATACTGTCAGTAGTGCAGCAACAGGACTGTCCTTAGGAAAGGGAGAAATTCGGACATGGAGAAACACATAAAGGGAAGATGATCTGGAGACACAGGGAGAAGGTGATCATCACCAACCAACGAGAAAGGTCTGGACCAGATCTTTCCCTCACAGCCTGCAGAAAAGTTCCTCCAGAACTATGAGACAAATTGCTGAGTTTGTGGTACTTTGTAATGGCGGCCCTGAAAAACTAACGCAAGTAGGAACCTCTATCTGAAAGAATTATGTGGCATTTCTTTTTTTTTTTTAATTTTACTTTTCTCAGGAGCCATCATACCTATGACATAAGCACAACCACAATTGGATCTAGCCTGTAAGTTCTTTGAGACTCCGTATCTGGAATTTCCTTCTCATATCTGTCTTATCAGGGATATCCTCTCCTTCAAAACCCGAATCAGGTATCACACACCCGGGAACACTTACCCAGGTACCACCACAACCGAAAAGGAAATACATTTTTTTTGTCTGCAGAACTTATACTCAGCTTTCATATTATAGTTTTTACCTGTATCTGTCTTATTCATTATGTTAATAATTCTTGAGGTCATAGCATCTTCATCAACATTATTTCTCCAAGACAGGACCTGTCTTGGAGATGTTTGATTAAACTGGTTAGTAGAAGTATATATATGAATGGATATAAGCAACCACTAACACCATAAGGTAACTGCTACACCCAGATGTATATTATGCCTGAAAAAAAGAACATAGACTCATTAACAAATTCTTGAACAGCAGAACTAAGAAGACACCATGTAACCCTGGCAGTGGTAGATAAAAGAATGCAGAAATACAGAAAGAGATGGGTTTCTTGATTTCACTTATAAAGTGATACTATGTTAGCAATCCCTGGCAGGACTGCTTCCCACTAGGGGACCTGGGAAGTAGGTGAAGGTGGGTAGATATCCAGAGAGCCATTGCTTACTGAGGTAGTAGAAGGCAATTCTTTTCCTCAGCTCCTTATTGCTACCTCTATTCCCATATACATTAAAAACAAAACAAAAACTTGATAAAAATAATTGCTTTCTTAAGGTGGTAACTTGACCAAATAAATGGGATAGAGAACAATAGAAAGATCATATGGACTTCATCTATTCAGAATGCCCGAGAACCAGGTAATTGTGATAAAAGTGACATCTAGGTCAACACTAAAACAGACCCTGGGAATTCAGTTAACCATATGTTTAAGGTAACCTCCCAAGGAGTCATGCCCTTGAGGTGCAGGTGGAATTTATGACTTGCTTCTAACTAATATGGCAAAGATGATAGGATGTCACTCCCCCGATTAACTTATATGGCTCTAAGAAAAATGAAGTGAGAAACAGATGCTCCTACTGGCTAAGAAGAAGCAAACAGCTGTGTTTTGAGGAGAACCACATAGCAAGGAATCATGGAGTGGAGATGAGGGGCTGGAGTAGAACTCTAGTTCCTCAGGGCAGTTTCCAGACTCTCAGTCCATAACAAGACACACTCTGTCACATAGCCCTGTGGGAACAAACCACCACCAAGCCATGTGAGCTTGGAAATGGATCCTTCCATAGTCAAATTACCATGCCAAGGGAGCCCAACAATTTTCTTGATTATAAGATTCTGAACAGAAGACCCAGATAAGCTATGCCTAGATTCAAGGAAATTATGAAATAATAATTGTGCATTGTTTTGAACAATAAGTTGGTGGCAAGTCTTGCACACAATAAAGTAATCTGTCAGGGATGTCAACTCATCCTTGAGCTGTGGATCTCAGAAGGAGAATGATTGGCAGCTGAATTTCTAAAAGTGGAATCAACTATAACCACATCTTTTTCTAAACCTAGCACCAAGAATTAAAAATCATTCTTCATTCTACACTGAAAAACCTAAACAAAATGTGAAATACTTATCTGTCCTACAGGAAAATGACTCAAAACAAAGGAAAGAGACAGGGAAAAATAAAACAGATCTCTGCAAATAATTTACTATTATGTCAGGAAAACAAATCTCAAGCAATGCGGTGGCAATTCTAAACACTATTAAAAAATCAATGTGGCCTCTTTAAAAAGGAGCAGAAATCAAGGCAAAAATATGCACTCTTGGGATATAGAGAAAATAAGAAAGGAGTGAAGGAAAAGTAAACATGCAAACACATATATAACATCCACATCAGAGACTGTAAAGGACTAATCCTTTCATTTAGCACATATATACTGAGTGTCTTCCATGTAAGAGATGCAGAGAAAACACAGACAAGCAAAATGAGAAGGTTCCTGGACTTTGCTTTCTAATATGAAGATGTAAAATAAGAAATCAAACAAATAAATAAATAATGTCAGTCAAGATTACAATGAAAAATATGCTGCAGCAATAAAGAAAAAAGGATAGAAGCTACTTTCATTAAGATAATTAGTGAGGAGATCCTTAATTATGGAAAGAGCAAGTCAGGCCAAGAGTCTAGAGAAAGAAAATATCATAGGCAGAAGGATCAAGAGCAAATGTCCCACGCCAGGAAGGAGATCAAGAAAGCCTAGAAACTAACCAAAGTCTTATAACTAGAACAGAATGAGGATTAAAAAAAAAAAAAATCACAGAATTAAAATGAAAAGGCAAACGGGGACAAATACTTGAAAGTCTTACAGGTCAAGGTGTGGAGTTTGGGTCTTATTCAAAATGTGATGGATGCTAACTTTAACCATACCATTTCCATATAAATGACCAGCATTCTTAGACAAATGGCTCCTTCCAGGGCTGTCGAAGGGACTATATAAGATGCCTAGAACATTTGCAGTGCCAGAAAAAAAGAAAGGAAACAAATATAAGGATGAGATCAAATTTTTTATCTGAGGAAATGATGGCTTGGGATGGGAGTGTGGCTCAGTGGTAGAGGACTTGCCTAGCACATATGAAGCCCAGAGTTTGATTGCCAGCTCCCTAAAAAAGAAAATAAACAAAACAAACAAACAATGCTATCCAGAAGACAGTAGAACAACTTTGCAATACTGGATTTCAAAGAAAAAGGTAAACATAACTTTTTACAGAGAAAATGGAATTTTCAAATTAAAAGCAAAACTAAGATTTATTAGAATGTAAGGGTCCGGCGAGGTGTCGGAGAAAGAGACCACCAAGTGACCACTCATGCAATTGGCAGAAGGGGATTTATTGATCTAGCATGCTAGGGCTCCGTGCCCACTCAAGAAGGGAGAACAGCTCAGAGCCCCGAGCAGGGGCTGAGCACTGCTTAAGTACACTTTTTTGGGGGAGGGCGGGGATTTTACATACATCACAGTCTCCTTTAACAAATCATCATACACCGCGGGAAAATCAAACAACAATTCCTAAACATGATTAGTTCATTCATTGGAGGGAACAGGTCGGGCGGGGGGTGATAGGTCAGTTCTAAACGGGGTACACATTCAAACTGATTGGTCCAGGCCCTGCAATGCCTACGTGCAAGATCATACAGAGCCCTGAGTTATTAAACAACCAAGCAGTCAGGGGGAATATTTACTTGGCGGTTCCAAGCATTGTCTTAACAGCTACAGGTATTTCAGGTTTTGCATGTAGCATAGAAACTTAACAATACCTAATCCTTTACATTTTAACTCAGGCCTTGCAGCCTAGAAACTTTACAATGCCCGGTCTTTTACCCTTTAACTTTTACACTTTAACTTCAATTTCTTTTACCCTTACAAGAATAAGAAACTGAATGACGTCCTAACCAGCAAGTCCATACTAACAAGAACTATTACAGGATATGCTCCAGGCAGAAAGAAAAATGATGCCAGATGAATATGTGAACCAACACAAAAGGAAGAAGGAATACCAAAAATATACATGGAGAAAAAAATACCACATTTTGGAATTATTTTGATCACTTTGAAATTAATTATTTAACTTCATAAAAATTTATTCTTTTTGGATTTACATGGCAGTAGAATATATTTAAGTTGTAACAATTCAGTGTTACTTCAACAACATATTAAAGAAAATGTATACTATCAGGAGCTAAAGCTATTACAAGAAGAAATGAGGTAAACTATTATAAAGCTTCACACCAAACACAAAATGGTATAATATCCCTTGAGGATCACCTGTGAAAAGCTAGAGTTATACTTTAATCCACAAAGCAACTTCAAAATAACCAAATGAGGAGCTGCTGCTAATAAGCCAATCCAAAGGTGGAATCATAAAAATAAAATTAATTGTTCCAAAAGAAGAGATTAAAGGAAAGAAAGGGATACAAAGAACTGACAAGTCAAGGAGAAAAATACACAGCCAGATGGAACATCTAAATCTTACCAAATCAACAATCTCGTCAAATGCACATCACCTACACAGCCCAATTAAATACCAGAGATATCTGGGATTAAAAAAAAGCAAGAGCCAAAATTTGTGACCATTTGGAAATACACTCAAAATTTAATACCAAATTGTATAGAAGTAAAAGGGGAGGAAAAGATACATCATTTTAGCACTGATTAAAAATCAAAAAGATGGGAGAAGCTCTTCTGGCTGTCAGAGTCAGGGTACAAGAAACTACTATCCTTTATAATAACACTGAAATACAATGTCAAAATCTTTTTTTTTTTCAGATCTCTGAAAATTAACCAAAGTTTTGCAGGGATCAGAGGAGCATTTATTCAAGAAAAACATGAATATCAGTAAGAAGGGAGAGCTTCCCCACTATTTAACTTTATCTCTGCAGCACCAGGAAAGCCTTGAAAATTAGCAGTCTTAACACTGGGGTAGCTGTGAATCCAATAGCCTGGAGTCACTGTACTGAGAAGAATGGGTTTAGAATTCCCCAAATCTCCCATTCTGGAAGGATCTGTACTACTTTTCCCTGGGTGGTGGCACAGTGAAAGAGCTTCATTCATAGAGTTTGTGTTTATTTGACATGACTCAGAGATCACTAAGTGAAAAAAGGTCTTATCCTTTTGTTGAAAAGATTAGCAACCATGGCACTTGATGAAAACAATTACCAACAATTAATCAACATTCCACATGCCTGCAACAGTGATACAATTTGGTACAAGAGAGAAAGACTGGCCAAAATATGTAAAAGGAAAATGTGGTAGATGAAATATTCAATGGTATCATTGTGCAACTCTGACACATTCCTGGGGTTATAACACTCCTGAACATGTGCGGAGATATACACACATCCAGGGTACACACAAAGACCTCATGAGATCTGAATATCTACTGCTGGCTGACTTTTGCACTCTGCCCTATTAGCAAATGTAGTCTGAGGCAGAGCTATAAACTACCAGGGTATTGAGAGCAAGTTGGAAAATATATCTCACCAAAGGTGGAGGACTTATTAGTTCAAAGCATTGGAAGAATGTTCTCCCCCATTATTAGCTGACTACTAAATTCATTGAATAGAGACACTGACAGTTACATGCAACAGAGACAACAGACTGCATAGAATTATTACAGGAAAGGCACTGAACAAAAGAATGCAACAACAAACCCTAAGGAGGGGGAAAGAGTCTGATTTCTAAAATTGCTGTTACATTATACCAAATATACAGTTTTCAACAAAATATTCACAAAGACATGCATAGAAGCAAGAAAGTATGGCTCTTAAGAAGAAAATCTAGTCTCTAGAAACAGCTCCTTGAGAGCCTAAAATTTCCTAACTACATAAATAATTGAGTCTGGTATTATAAACACAAATAACTAAAGGAAACTATTTATAAAGAATGAAAATTTAAGTTACCTCCGTCCACTCAGGCTGCCATAACAAAACACATCACATCAGGGATTCCCCATATAAATTTGTAGGAACACAACTCAGAGCTGAATACATACCTTAACAAAGAGGACGTATCACTAAAGAGATATAATTTGTAAGAGTCAAATAGAAATTCTAGAGTTGGGAAGTACAATAACTGATTTTTTAAATGCACTATGTAGCTTAAGAGCAGATTTGAGTTATTAGAAAAGAGAATCAGCCACCCAGAGATGATGGTTCATGTGATATTGTCCAGTTTGAGGAGAGAAAGAAAGGAAGGAAGGAAGGAAGGGAGGGAGGGAGGGAGGGAAGGAAGAAAAATAAAAAGAGCCTCAGAGACCAGAGGAAAATCATCAAACACAATGATATAAGTGCAATGAGAGTCCCACAAAGACAGGAGAGATGAGGGAGAAAGAAGCAGAAAGAATATTTTGATAAAAGCCAAAATTCCAAAATTTAATGAAAATATTAGCCTACTTGTCCAAGAAGCTCAGAAAACAATGGTTGGATAAACTCAGATACTCACACCTAGATACAGCAGAGTCAAACTCTCAAAAGACAAAAGAGAATGATGAGCGCTGAGGGACACGCCCTATGAGACACACTAACAGGAGTTCCTCAGGCCAAAAAGAAAGGACACTGAACCATAACATTAATCCTGATAAGGAAATAAAAACCTGTAAATATAATTAATATACTTTCATAGTTAAACATAAAGAATAATAAAATCACTTTTTTATTATTGATTATTTGTCTGTGGTGCTGGAGATGAAACCCAGGGCCTCATGCATGTTACGGTAAATGCTCTTACTGAGCTAAACTCCCAATCTCTCATCATATTTTTATTTGTAATTCTTGCTATTTGATTGAAAATACAACTAAAAATAATCTAATTACACAAGGGTACTAATGGCTTTTAACTAATTAAAATGTGATGTTTAAGGCAATAATATTTTAAAATTTTCTAGTTAAGATACAACTGGAGTTGTATCTCAGTGTCAATAACAGTAAAATAACTGAAATGTTTGGAATACTAAACCACAAGGAAATTAAAATATGACACTAGAAAATATCTATGTAACAAAAAAGAAACCACCATAAAAGAATACAGGAACAAAAATGACATAAAATTTATACAAAGTAAATAAAAAATGGTTAGTATATCTCAGATGCTATCAGTAATTACATTAAGGGTAAATGTAAATATAGGTATATACAGTCAATGTGGATAAAGCAAAACATGCTCCAACTCTATTGTCCATAAGTGTCACACTCTAGATTCAAAGACATAAGTAGGTTGATAATGAGAGTATGGAAAGAGATGTATAATACAAATAGTAACAAAAAAAACCAATATAAACTAATATAGGCAAAAAAGACTTTAAAAGAGAAAATTGTCAGGAAAAACAGGACATTTCATAAAGATAAGAGGATGTAGCCATTTAACAAGCAAGCTCAGAAGTACAATAGGCAAAAACTGACATTATTAAAGAAGAAAACAGATGATCAAACAATAATAGGTAAGTCTTTAATATGCCATTTTTAATAATTGATAGAATATCTATGAGAAGACCAAGAAAGATATAGAAGAGATAGATAACAACTATAAACCAACTATACTTAACAACTGATAACTTTCCCTCAAAAAAACCCTAATATACACTCTTAGGTACCCATGGATCAGTTTCCAGCTTTAATGAATTTAAAACAATTGTAATAATACAAAACATGCTCTCAAAACAAATGGAATGAAATTAGAAATTTATAACACGAGGAAATTTAAAAATTTCCAAATGTGTAGATAGTAAAACATTTCTAAATGACCAACAAGAAATCTCCAAAGAAATATAAAATAATTTGAGATGAACAAAAATGAAAAAACAAAATAACAAAATTTATAGAGTATTATTAAAAAATATTGTGAAGGCTATTTATTGTTATAAATATCCATGTTAACAATAAAAAGTATGGCATGGTGGTGTATACCTGTAATTCCAGCAACTCAGAAGGCTGAGGCCAAGAGAATCACAAGTTCAAAGACGTCCTCAGCAACTTAACGAGGCTCTGAGCAACTTAGCAAGACCCTGCCTCAAAATAAAAACCAAAAAGGGCTGGGGATGTAGCTCAGTGGTGCCCTGGGCTCAATCCCCTAAAATAAAAACAAACAAAAAAACAGAAATATCTCAAATGAATAATGAATAACCTAACCATTTACCTTAAGAAAGTAGAAAAAAAGAAACATACACTAAATCTAAAACAAACAGAAGAAGTAAAATAATGAAATTTGAATAGAAACAGGGAATAGAAAAACAGCTCAGGAAAATCAATGCTGCTTCAAGTTACTTCTTTAGAAAGATTAATATTGGAAAATATTTAGCTTGATTGGATAGAGACACAGAAACAGTGAGACAGAAATATTCAAATTATTAGAACCAATAGTAAAAAGGGACATAACTACCAACCTTACAGAAATAAGAGGAATTTATAAGAAAATACGAACAACTGTATGCTGACAAATTAAAAAATCTAGATGAAAGGGGCAAATTCCTAAAAAGACACACTACTCAAAAACTGACCCAACATTAAAAAAAAATTGAAATAAGTCTTTAGCAAGTTAAAGATTGAGTTAATAATTTTATACGTTCCCAGGAAAAATAAGGCCCAAATCATATGACTTTGCTGGCACTCTTTTTAAATTAAACAATTTTTAAATGAATTAACATCTTCCTTCACAAACCTTTCCAGAAAATAGATGGAGAGGAAATACTACCTAATTCCTTCTATGAGGCCAGTCTTGCCCTGGTTCCAAAACAAAAGACAATCAGTTATTGAAATGTTATTACATATCTAGACACAAAAATTCCCAAAAGTTGTTAGCAACCAAATCTAGCAATGAACAAAAGGGACAATACACCATGACCAAATAAGGTATCCAGGGAATGAAGAATATGGCATACCATAGTAACTGTTAATGTGTGTTCAAAAAGAATGAGTGTTCTGTTCCTGGAGTAGAGTGTTTTATAAGTATCATTGAACAATAATGGTAATTTGAAAATATCCTAAGTCAACCATGCATTTAATGCACCTAACCTACTGAAGATCTTAGCTTTGCAACACAGTGCATTGTTGAATGCTGGTTGTTTCCCCACTTTGATCTGACTGGGAGTTGCAGCTTACTACCAAGGTCCAGCATCAAGAATCAGACTGCATATTGCTAGCCTGAGAAGAGATTCAAATTCAAAGTCTGATGTCAATTGGATGTGTACTCACTTCACACCATTGTGAAGTTGAGCCACTGCAAGTCAAACCATGGTAAGTTGGGGACCAACTATATTTCAAGTTTACAAATAATACATAGGCCCAGCAGTGGTGACACATTTTCGATTAATATAATTTAGCTGTGCCTGTAGATTTTAAGAATGAAAATTTAAAGATATATTTTTCCAATATAGGTAAAACCTGTATTTTGTCCCAAGACAATGGCTCAAAGATAACAGTAGTATAATAATTCATCCAACACTATGTCAAACAAGGACTACACTGATCTCTGGCTTTGATACATCCTCTGTTTTCTGTTTTCTAACATGCAAACCCACAAACAAAGTGCTTAAGGATTCTTACTGTGTGAAATACTTAAAAAGGTATGTTACAATATCAAAAAAAGAGACACAGCCTGGCATGGTGGCCCATACCTATAATTCCAGTGGCTCAGGAGGCTGAGATAGGAGGACCATGAATTCAAAGCCAGCCTCAGCAAAAGAGAGGTGATAAAAAAACTCAGTGAGACCCTGTCTCTAAATAAAATACAAAATAGGGCTGGGGATTTGGCTCAGTGGTTGAGAGCCCCTGAGTTCAATCCCTGGTAACCCACACCCTGACCAAAAAACAAAAATAAAAAAAGACAGAGAGATAGAGAGAGAGAGTGAGTTAAGAAAATGAAAAGACAAGCCAAAGTGTGGAAAAAAAATTCACAAATTGCATATCAAATAATGGACTTGTGTCCAGAACATACAAATATCTTTAAGAACTTGGTATTAAGGAAACAACTAATTTTTAATATTTAATATTTGAAATGTTATTTCCTCAATGATACTGTATAAGACAAGAGAAGTGTCCAATATCAGTAGTCATTAGGGAAATGCATATTAAAACTACAGTAAAAAAAATGCTTACACACCTGTTAGACTGGATAAAATGTAAAAGACTGATCATTTCTCATGACATTCAAGATGTGGGGGACTATAACTCTCACACACTCTGATAAAATACCACAAAGATAGAATCACTTTGAAAAAATAGTTTGGTAATTTCTTAAAATGTTAAGTACTACCATTTAATCCAGAAATGCCACTCTTTCAGTAATTCCTGAGATAAATCAAGTATTGTTGTGGTGTGAACTGATAAATACAATTAATAAGAGTGTAAATTATATTATAAGTTATAGATTAGTAAAAAATATAGATCATAGATATAAGATTTGAGATAAGACAATTATAAAGCAAGAATGGCCATAGGGAGGCCTTAGCTCCATTTTACTGCCTTCTATAAAAAACTGTTACAAGAGCTGTTTCTGAGAAACTGAAATGAAAGCTGTTTTCTTATAATATATTGTTTTCTGTACTTTATGCCCCACAAAATGTACTCAACCCAAGATATGGTGGTCTTAGTGACCTAAGACTTTAAAGTAGATTCTTGCCCCTGCTAACCATCTGCTCCTGCTCTAACTCGGGATACACCTGCTCAAACCCAAGATTCATTGTATTGAGTTGCTGTGCTAATTGCTGTCTTAGCTTCTATGATTGGCTTGCTTGCATGATGCTAAGGAAAGTACCTGAGCTGTGGTTTTCATCCTTAAATTCCTGAGCCACAGGAAATTGCTGTTCTCCCACAGAGCTTCAGTATCTACAGGTGAGTGACAGTACTTGGCTAGGTAAATAAAGCTCTCTTTGATTTGAATTCAGACTTAGAGTGTTTTCTGAAGTGGCTCCTCATAACAGTATATGTCCATACAAAAACTTGAATTAATGGCCAAAATCTGGAAATAATTCATGTGTCCATGAATAGGTAAGTTAATACACAAATTATAGTATATTGAGAAAACAGAACATTATTCAGCAATAAAAAGAATGAATTATTGACATATATAATATTAATGAATCAAAAAATAATTATGCTGAGTGAATGAAATTATATAAAAGAGATTCTACTACAGGATCACTTTATATGAAATTCTAGTAAATATAAATTATAGTATTAAAATAAATAAGTTTTTGTATAAAAGATGAACAAATGTATGATATGTCAAGATCATTGTATTGTCTTGAGCAACTAATAAAAAATATATCATTAACAACAACAACAAAAAAAGAAAGAGCCCAAAAAATCTCTTGGGAGCAATAGATAAATTCATTATCCAAATTGTTCTCATGGTTTCACAAGGTTAAACATAACAAACTGTAAATTTTACATACATGTAATTTATTGTAATTATTCCTTAATAAACCTCTTGATAAGATATTTATATCTCAAGAACTGTAAATCAACATACAAAAATTCTTCCTTTTTAAAAATTATTCCTTTCATATAACATCTCATATCATGACCCAATATGAAAAATATTTTAGATAGGATACAAACATCAGCTAATTATTTAAAAGTATATATGCTAACGTAATGATGTTAGATTGCGGGTGAATTATTTGAGTGTTTTTACTTTTAGAAAAACAAATTACCTAAAATAAAATCAATTACTTTCTTACTATAACAAATAGTAAAAATAAAGTATTATACTACTCACATCATAAATAATAAACGCATGGAACTTATGTTTTTAATCATAGAGGACTTTCCTACTACAGCTACTAGGAACATGAATATTTAATTTTAAAAGATGTATGACATGGATAGCCCATGATTGAAGGATATTTTGATACCCTGTGTCTAGTTCTCTGAATGTAAACCTTGAACTGAATCCTTACCCTATCAGATATAGCTTATTTACATACTTGTGGAGAAGCTGTACAACTTGACCCCATGAGTCAGTTTAGGTTCCTTTATAAATCCTAATTTCCCCAAATTGGGTCTGATAATAGATGAATGAAAATCCAGAGGGTGACAAAAGGGTGCAGCTGGGCCCCAAACCCGACCTTCTTCCTCCCTTGCCCTACACTTCAAAGAAACACAGTAACCTAGGAAGAACTCAGGTTTGGAGTGAATGGTCTAGCCTCCAATGTAACTGCTCCAGGCTGGTTGCACAACTGTGGGAACTGAGCCCCAGGTCTTCTATGAGACCACAACAGTTCTGTGGCAAAGACCAGACAGGGGGCACCTGCAAAGGAACTGTGTATACTTAAGGCCTAGTTCAAAAGTGAGTTCATTACATCCTCACTGTTCACTAGCATGCAGGATCTGAACCTTTAGCCATGATGGAAAGAATGGACGATCAAAACAGAGAAACACAATAGCTCTGCTTCCTAGGACCACTGAGTCAGCTTCCTGACAAGCTTCCTCTCCGTCTGTCATCCACACCTGTGTCTTTATTGCCTCTAGAACCCAAGTTTGACTTGTTCTCCTTGGTGTACTCCAACAATTCCAGCCCTCGAGCTTTCATTGCCAAAAGAAGCACTGATTTTTAGACAGGAAGCAGGACTTACTAGAGAAATGCTAATAAAGAGCACAGTGTGATGAGGTACGTCTTCCAAGGGGGGGTGGGAAATCTCCTTCCAATGTTTATTAATCCTATTTCTCTCTTCTTTGATCTCAGAGTGATAGAGAAAAGAGATGTGAGTTAACAAATGACCCAAGCACTGTAAATCCTTCTACTGCCGATAATAAGCAAACTGTGGTTTTATGTAACCATCAGATGTTGTCTGTAGGGCTTAATCCACCAGTGACAGAAAAAGCTCCATTAATTTGTATACCCATTTAGTTAGTGATGAGAGCCTTTAAGCTGAAAATAAAATCAATTGCCATGGTTTAAAAACTCCCTCCCTGCTCTTCAAAGTGGGGTCATTCTACCTCTCCATTACTAAAGCCCCCTTTCTCTCTTTCTTGAAATCTGTAACTCGCCCATAAAAATTAATATGGAGAGGTGAAAAGCTGACCTTCACTTGGGATAGAAACTGCAACAAAATGGGCTTGTTTCTGCAATTCCAAAATACATTCTATAGGCAGGTCCTTTACTTTGAGCAAGAAAAGATGACTGTGCTGTGAATATTTCCTTTTGCTTTTTCTCAAACAATTGTTATTCACAAAAAAACTCACATGCAGCTATTTGTTTAGGGGTATTTATAAACATCACAACAGCTTCTAAACAGGCAAACAAAAAAATCAGAACTTCAGAAATGTGTAGTTAATTTTTCTCTGTGAACATAAAAATAATGCCACACGTAGCTCTGAAGGGTGAAAATATACTTGAAGCATATGCTACAAAGAGAAAAAAAAAATGTCCTACATTTCTTATTTTTCTGCCATGCTTTAGAAAATGTTTCCAAAGGAAGTCAGTATTATAGAGTTGGGGAGAAAGCGATTGAACTGCACATGTATGTTGTAAGTCTTAATGAGAGGGGACAAGGCTGTTTCAGACCTATCCTCAAACTATGTTCAGAAGGAAAGCTGAGGCCTCAGAACACAAGTAACAAGGTCACTGCACCTGTCTGCATTGGCCCAGGTGTGACAACAGCAAATCAAGGCTACCCACAACACTCAATTCATTGTTTCTTATTGTCCATCTCCATGGATGAAATGATAGATATTTGTTTTTGCAGAAATATAAATAAATCAATGAAGCTTTAATTGGCCTCCTCCAAAAAGAGTTATATCAGAGGGAACCTCTGGCATACCAGGAGGCTGTTGTGTTTGTAGCCAGTTGTCTTGTCGAGTAGACTAACTCTTAAAAAGTATTGGAAAAGGCCAAAGTCCCCATGTACAACGTGAGTCACCATAATCCAGAGATCTATCACTGGAGGTCTAATCTACACTCATTTTTAAAATTTCATTGTAGAAATCAGTTCATTTCCTATTCACTGTTTATGGACCAGGATAATTAAAAAATATATCAAGTGTAGTTAAAACTAAAGTGTAGTTCCAAGTTGCTGTTATACTGGGGTAGAGTACAAAATTGCTGCCAGGAAGTCCCACTAAAACAAATAGTAGGCTCAAGTTAACATTTCGATCAATTAATTTCCAAATGGCTTTTATCACAGGTTGATTTGTTTTGAAACAAATAAGTTCTGTTAGTTTCTACTTTCAAGTATCTGAGAGAAGACAAGACAGAACTTGGTGCTGAAAAAGTTCAGGAAATAAAGGAGAGTCCTTTTCAACTCAGCCATCTACTATGGCCCTGTCACTATTTTGACTTGAGTTTAAATTGGCATGTTAGCCCATGTGGGCTGCTACAACAACAGACATTAAGCTGAGTGATTTATAAAAAAACAGAAGTTTATTTCTCATACTTCCCAAGGCTCAGAAGTACAAGATGAAGGCACTGGCAAATTTGGTATCTTGTAAGGCCCATTTCTTGCTTCATACATGGTACCTTCTCTCTGTGTCCTAACATGTCTAAAGGAGCAAGAGAGCTGTCTGGGATCTCCTGTATAATCCCATTCATGGGAGTTCCACTCTCCTGAGCTAATCTCCCAAGGTCCCAATCTCCTAATATCATCACATCAGTGATTTTATTTTAACATGAATTTTGAGGGAACACAACATTCAGACCATAACAGTCATGATCTGAACTCATATTATAATAGCACAGAAATAATATCTCTATAGAAGTCTGTGGGCTTTGAACTTTGCCATTCTATAATTAGCCCATCAGCATGACTTCAGCCTATGTTTATGGAGTACCACTATGTCCAATGCCTATAATATGGGCTGGTGAGATGCAAAGGCAAAGAATCGATTCCTGCCAGCATTTAAGCTAAATAACATGGACAATCATTTGCTTACTACATGAAGACCCTTAAAAATGTGTCTGGTGTGATTTTATGTTTGAGGGACCATCCTCAGCATCCTGTGAGATGCTTTTTATATAACACAAGGGAAAAAAAATAAAAATAGTGTCATGAAACTGGATTTGTAATAGCATATGACTCAGCATATGAAGGTTACCAAGTTAGGCATTGTTTAAAAATAAAAATACACGGTACTGATTATTTTCTCTATTCATATTTTAAATGAAGCCATGTTCTTCCCTCTTATAGAAATTGACTTCAAATTCAAAACTAAAGAACTCAACATAGAATAAAAGTTAAAAACTTGAAGTTCCTATTCAAGGTATCAAGTGTGCATCCTCATAACTTTTGCACTGTGATTTGTTTTAACTAGTGTATTATCAGCTTTCAATTACTATGACAAAATATGAGAGAACCAACTTAAAAGAAGGAAAAATTCATTTCACAATTTTAGAGGTTTTCAGTCCAGGGTTACATGGCCTTGTTGCTTTGGGCCTGTGGCAGCAAAGTACCTCAGGGCAAAAGACTGCACAGCAGATAAGGCCTTTTCATTTCATGGCAGCCAGAAAGTAAAAGAAAATAGAGAAGAAAGAGCTGGGGTCCCAATACCTCCCCAAAGGTATGTCCCCTAATGACCTAATATTCTCCCAATAGACCCCCCACCTCTCACAAGGAGTTTTGGGTTGAACATTTATCCAAACCATAACATCACATTTCACTTGATTTTAATATCGACAGCTTTAAAAATGTATAAATCAATTTTAAAATACACCCCTGCTTCATCTTCCCTGTGGCCCCTTCCTCCTCTCCTTCTATGCTTCCTGACCACCATGAATGACCAGCACAACTCCACCATGTTTGTCAGTCTCAGGTTGGGCACAGAGCAGTGGACTCAACTCACTGTAGACTGAATTTCTGGAACAAGATGAATTTTCCCTTCTCTAAGTTGTTCATGTCAAGTATTTTTGTCATGGTGACACAAAACTAGCACCTTCAAAGAAGAAAAATGCTGGCTACAGTGGTATACTCTGTAATCCCAGCAGCTCTGGAGGCTGAGGCAGGAAGATTGTGAGCTCAAAGTCAGCCTCAGAAATTTAGTGAGGCCATAAGCAACTTAGCAAGATCCTGTCTCTGAATAAAATATATAAAGGGCTGAGGATATGGCTCAATGGTTAAGTTCTCCTGGGTTCATTCCCTGGTACGAGGGGGGGGGGGCAATGATGAGTTGTGGCTCTTCTACTTTTACTTAGAACTGGATGAATTTGGGGTAAGTCAGGAAAACTTTTTGTTTTTTGTTCCTTTAATCCACTGTGAGAATATAATAAAGCCACCACCAGAAAGGGTTACATGAGGTATAATTCATCAACAGCATTAAATAATAGATTACCTGAATTTTAAAAATTTCAAGGAAGATTATAAAGCTTTCTCAATGAATATGTCTGCTCACAAAGGGAGAGAAGACTGAGGAAAGAGTGTCATGGCTATTCATAAACAATATCTTCTCTGTAACATCCAGTTCCGCTGATGAGGAGTGGAAAGAGAACTGGTAAACCATGGAGTTCTTCCTCAGAACTTGAAGTCCTTTGTTACAGTCAGTACTCTCAGAATGAGACCCATTATTTGTAGAGAATAGATGCTTTTTATCATTCCAGCAATTAGGTAAATATCTTAAGCTCCCACTCTTTACATCCAATGGCAATCCATCACCAAACTTTAAACACTAGAAAACAAACAAGCAGAAAAACAATTTGCCAGGATGATTTAAGTCCTGGCGTTTGGAAGTTCCTAATTCAATTGCTCTTTTGATGAGACTCTTGGCCCTTCCTCATTTTTAAAGAAAGCTCTTACTCATTTGCTCCCAAACTGCCTGCATATTGGGATGTGCAAAACCAAAGTAGAAAGTGTTCTACTCAAGATGGTAATTGCTTAAGGGTGAGGGACCATCCCTTATGGAAGATTCATCATGGTGCTCAGAAGGACAAAGCTGTGAATGGGCAAGCAAAGGATCCCAGCTCATCCAAAGGGTAACTGGCAGCTTTGTGTTTGGGTTCTGCCTTCATCCTGGTGAATATCTGAACAAAAACTGTAAAGTTAGTGAAATATCTAGGTGTTTGGACTTCACTAATGACTAAATAGTCTGTAAAACTGACCTCGGTTTCACACTTAAATCTCAAAACATGTAGACTAAACCTATATTTATTCTATAGCATCTGATAAACAAAAAATTTTGCAAAACATATTTTGGGATGTAGAAGTTAATTGACAGGGAACATCTTCAGTATCTTACCTCAGAGAACATCCAGGGTGAGAAAGCCCTTAGAAATTATATATCTAAGCCTTTACAACACAGAGGAAAGGACCGAAGCCAAAGAGATTCTTTTCCCTATGATAGAGTGGCCAGTAGCTGACCAAGACCAGAACTAAGACTTTGTGTGCATTGAGAGGATTAAATTAACTGACACCTGTGGAGCCCTTAGCATAAAACCTCACGTAGAACCATTGAAAGTCTGGTATAGAACTATAAATGGCAGTAGTTACTATTTGGGTAAAGAAACATATATCTTTCAAAGAAACTTGATTTTGAATGCAGGGCCCCTATTCCCACCACCCTTCCATCAAGCAAGTAATTTCAGTCCACCAAGTTTCAGTTTCTTTATAGTAAAATATCCCTATTATCTATCTCTTGGGGCTCTTGGGATATTATATTACTCCAGCTTTTTCAGATGGACGTGACTGGCTGGAGGAGGGGATTCTTACACTGTGTATAGGAATCCCAGCCTGGGCTTATGTACTATGCTCTGGGTCTTAGAGTAAGTTGTAGGGGAAGGTGCCAGATCTACTGGGACCTTGGAAAGCCTCCACCTCGAGGCCTGGGCTGGGCAGAGGAGGTGATGGTTCTGAGGCTCAGCACACTTGAGACTTCCTATAGGATTTCCCTTCTATGTAGTGAGCACACTGGGCTAGGCTGGAATTCTGAGGATATCCCTGGTGATGAACATGACCTTAGGCCACTCTGGGACTCAGTACCTTCAGCTGTAAAGAATGGACAAACTAAGATGATTTCTCAGGGTCCTGTGATCATAAACCGTTTCTTATCTTTTATTTGATTCTCCATTAGTAAAATGTGAACATGGAGCAATTTTATTCTGGACACTAGGTCAGAATGATTAGCATTCCACAGCCTAAGCTCCTCACAGTAAGGTGGATATGTGTTTAGACTGCAATAACCAAGAGCTTTTATATTTTATAAAAGGCAAATTAACAATGAAAACTCACTAACCGTAGTTTTCCTTTTTTCCAATTCAAAGAAAATTGGATTCTTCACATGTGTCAGAGTTGGTAGCTCACGGCCATTAGAAGGACTGGGGTTGTAGCTCAGCAGTAGAGTGCTTGCTTAGCACTTGTGAGGCACTGGGTTTGATTGAGCACCATATAAAAATGAATAAACAAAATAAACATAGCTTAGAAAGGAAGGGTTTATTGGAAATCAAGGGAAGGCATTATAATCTGGGGAAATTTTCACAGAAGGAACCAGATGATCACTTCCAAACCTTGCAAATAATGGACTTGGCAGCTTCGTGGGTGTGGGTTCCCCAGTGGAGATCTCCCAAAGCCAAATCAGGCTACCTGAGGTCTCATGATATGGAAATAAGCCACAGAAGAAAACAGTCTAAACAGAGTGCAGTTCGATGTCCTGTATGTAGATGGGACCTCACTCCCTCTCTGTAAAATATATCTACGACTTTCATTATGGTAGAAATATATTCTCTGAGCTTTGTTGGAGTTCTCCAAGCTCTGAGAAGTGGGGAGGGAGGCAAAAGAGTGAAGGTATAAAGTGGGCACCCCAAATCCAAATCCAACTACAGGGAAATAATCTTTCACTGGGGAGAGAAAAATCAACCCCCACCCCAGAGGAAAACATTTTCAGCCTAGTAGGAAAGGATAATAGGCTATGAAATAAGCTAGTCGCTGAATCCTGCAGGCAGATGGACAGAAGATACATAATCTTAGTTTTGTGTATTCTGTGCATCTGTCTGTCTATTTATCTGATCTTTGAAGAAATAGGCACCAAAACATAAAAATACCTATCTTTAGGTCTTGGGATTATGGATCACTTTCCATTCATTCAATGTACCAATGACTCAGTCTTCCACATTTCAGGGAAGCAGTAAACAATAGAGACAAATTTCTGGCCTCTAAGCAGCTTTACAGACAAGAAAGTAATTTATTTTTATTTCTGTGTTGTTAGATTTTCTACAATGAACATTTATTATTTTATGACCAGTTAAATATTTTTATCAAATATTAATAAAGAAAATTAAGAGTAAAACTTCTTTACTTATAGCTATTATGTTTCTGTTTTGTCTGTTGCCAAGCACTTTCTTTTCCTTAAATCCTTAATTTACAAAATTATAATTCAAATCCCTACCTTGACACTTGGAAGTCCACTTAATTACTGAAATTCAAGTGTTTTATCCTTCAAAAGGGATGGCCAGTATTACCATACACTGTGTATACCATATACTGTGTATGTGCTTAGGAGAATAGACTTCAGGTCAGTTATCTACTAAGCTCATGTCCACCTGTCCAAAAATCTCTTAATGTACATATCTAAAGTGATGATTTTCTTCACCCCACCAGACTAATGCCTACATGTCCTGTCTCCCAAAATGGCACCATTCGCCATACAGAGATTCCTCTGGATAGGAATAGAGTCTCATTAGAATCCATCCTCTCAGTCACTCATCAATCAGTCCTGGGCACTGTAGCTTCAGCCTCTGATAAACCTCTCACTTGGCTCCCATTCCCACTGCCACCATAATGGTGTAGGTCCTCCTCTCTCCTCCCTGAAAGAATGACACTGCCCCCAAATTCTCCTTGCTTCCTTGTCACCTGCAGCACAAATCTAGCCAAAGCCTTCAGAGGCTCCTCTTGTTTTCCAAAGCACCACTGCTCCTGCCTTTTGCTCCTGCCTCATCTCTCTCCTCTTTGCAATGCGCTGTCTCTTCTCTGGGCTTTCCTGGATGCTGTTACCATGGCCTGAACACACTTTCCCTTAATTACTGAAATTCAAGTATTTTATCCTTCAAAACACTGGACTCCTGAGCTCCAATTTTACTGGGGTTGGTTTTATTAAGTGATTCCCCCATTGTGAAATGCCCACGGATCTGTGCCTCTTGTTTTATTTTGAAATGTGCTTGCCACCCAGTTCTTACTCATGTCAAAGTAACCACATTACTCTCTCATTTCTCCAGCGTGGGAGCCATGTCTTATTGCACATTACAATCCTGGTGCCTAGCACTATGCTTGCCCCATTAAGAAGTCCATGCTTCATAAATGTCTATTGAATAAAGGAACATGTGAATGGTGGCGAATGCACACCATGGGAGCTTGGCTCCTCTTTGTTTCCTTTACCATTTTATGGCTCAGAGACCTTACCTCTTCTCTAGCCAGAATGGAGTCTCCCCTCCATAGTCAGTACTTTGCCAGCCTTTCCTGGGCTGTTCCAGGGATGACATTTAGCCTCAGATGGAAAAAGGTGAAGAAAATAAGGCTGTTTCGATCCTGGAAAACATCAGTGACAACTTGTGGTCGAAGTTTATAACTGTGTTGAGGTGCTATTCAGTTGCCAGGACTTGGAAAAGAAACGAGAAAACAAAGGCACCAAACGAGGTGTGGTGTGAGGAGAGGCATGTCATTCCTGAGAAGCAGCCCCTGCAATGGCGAAGAAGGAGAATGCAAAAAGCAGCCGGGCTCCCAGAGGAGACCCCCTTCTGACCCGGGAGAGAAGGCTTGGCCTTAAATCAAAAAGACATCCTGATGAGATGGGGTAAGTTAAACAGATGGGGGCAGGCTGTCAGGGAAAAAAAAAAAATTGGTTCATCCAGTACAGGGAGATGGAGAGGGTCCAGGAGTCAGAATACAGCAGGGCAGGAGCCAGGAGTCCCAGGGACTCGTCCGTGTTGGAAAAGCCAGAGAGAGGCAGTATTTCAAGGGCAGCCTTGCCAAAGAATACAAGGCTTCTCTCCAGCATATCGCAAACACATAACTCCCTGGTTTAAGTGAAAGTCTGATCTACTATACAAAACCAAGGGCATAGTGACAGAGGTTTATCGTTTCTACTGTGCATACAATGTGAAAAGATAACAGCTGAGACGGCTCAACCTTTTCCTTGCTAATGTAAGAAGATGGGTCATGATGGACTCACACTCAGCATCACCACTTTCTATCAGTGAATCTTGGGCAAATTATTCAATATCCTTGCCTCAATTTCCTCATCTGTGAAATGACACAGTCTGACCGACCACCTCCCAGATAATGAAGGTGGTAGGAAGGAGCATGGTATGGTGTGAGCATGTTTTCTTGTCGGAACTTAGTGTGTGCATGAAAATATACAGATGTGTTGAAAAAAACGTGTGCATTCATGATTTGGGCAAATATTTCCATGTATTAGGAAATGAGCTTTTACCAAAATATATCAGAAAGAATGTGAAAAATATTACGGAGGGGTACAAATGAAAGACGGACTGAAAGGGAAGCAGGGAAGGACACCAGGGGCCTGGGTGAGGAGGCAGGCTGTTTTAAACACTCTTGAAACTGGCCCGTTGAAGCTGCTAGGTTCCAAAATCACTGCTCTTGGAGACCATTCCAGGTCTTCTGTTGGCAAGGAAAAATAAGTTACTCCCAATCAATTTGATATTATTCCCCTCTGTCCTTAAACAAGGATCCCCAAACTTAACATAAACCCCAATGAATAGCTTCAGAATGGGTCAGTATATGAACTAGATCAGAAAGGCCTCAAGGTAACCCCAGTGCTGTTGCTTGTCCCTCTGAGACAGCATCAAAGCAAAGCCTGATGAAAAGGTTGGGAACATCAAGCTGCTTCTTTCTAGTCTAACACCCTCTCTTCTTTCAGTCTCTTCTTTCTTGCAAACCTAGGTCTTAACCCAGAGGGTCATTAACAACTCTTTGGCACATCTTACAAAAGCAAAGATATTAACCCAAGGTCTTGGCTATATTTCAACCTAGATAATTACACTCTGCCTCCCAACGTTGGTTCTTGAAAAGATAATCATTACAGCAACTTGGATGTTCCCTCCCACCAATTCTACCTCAAAGAAAAAGTAACCATTCTCCCTGGGACCTTGGCTGGATGCCAGTTTGGGCCAATTTGATTCCACCCACCGGTGCAAAATCTTTTCCCGGAGCTTGGGCAGCAGGGCTGCTTCATGTTTCATAGGTCACAGGTTCAAATCTTATTGAGGTGGTGCTTTCAATAGGACCTCTGTTAACATTCAGGTGGTGGGACTGGGAGCTCTTTCCTCACTCTTTTTTCTTTGCTTCTACAACCATCCCACTGGTAAAGGTGACAGGTAAGGTTTGTTTTCATTTCCCAACCTAATAGGAGCCTCATGTCCAGAGCCAAGTTGGCCCTCTCCATCCCATAATGCATCTGACTTCATTTCCATGAGCTGCTGTAGAATCGCTCTCTCAGCTGCCCGAGGAAACAATGAACCTCCATTTCCTATTCAGACTTATGATTTATGCAACAATATAAATTACTGTGATTCAATAAAGTCATATGACAAGTACATTAAATTCAGCTGCTCAATATATGAAATATATAAAATGTCTGATCAACACTTCTTTGACATGGTGGCCAACCCTTAAAAACTCCTATCATGCCTGCTTAAAGAGAGAGAGGATGCTAATAGAGATATCAATTGGTGATAGCGTCTTACCCCAGATGCTTCCACTGTGCTAAGAACCAAGGTAGATTCTCCACATGAGTCATCTCATTTATTCCTCACATTGCCTCTGAAGTTATCCCTGATGTCCCCATAATGCAAATGAGCAAATAACACAGAGTCACACGGCTGGTAAATAAAGTTGCACCCAAAGCATGTAGGGTCAGAGCCTATGACCTTGAATATTATATGTTACTCCTGCCAAAATTCTGAGGTTAGCAACAACAACTCCTAAGATATAGGGTTGTGGGCCCATTTTACTTCTTAATTTATGCTTCTCTAAGTTGTTCATATCCTCTGTAATGAATATATATTACATTTATAATTGGGAAAACTTATTTTTTTATGTCTCCCCTTTTTCACATTGTCTACATTTCAGAAAAAGAAAAATATAATCTCAGTACCAAGGAGTATTTTTAATAAGGTTCTTTTTAAATTTCCAAGACCAGAGAAAATATTAGAATAAAGTAATTTGGCAAGTTTCTCTAGAGATGATACATCTTTATGTACCTGCTTTCAGTCTTACTAGCGCATGAATTCTCTCCCTCCCCCAAATAATAAGGCCTCTTGACACACACACCAAAAGAGGAACAAGAAAGAAAGAGGCAAAAAGTCAGGTCTCAATGCCCAATTCTGCATGCTTCATGACGATAAACTTGGCCTCTGGGTACAGGGATTGTAAGAGTCTCTGCAACTTGGCAGCATTTTAATAGCATGAGATAATTTCCCATCTAAACTGTAAGAAATATGGACTTGAGATCGATACTGGGTGAATTAGTAGTCAACAGCGATCAAGTACGACAGAGAAAATGTGATTCATTTCTTAGAAGGGCTAAGATCTCACACAGTTTATTGAGACGGGTTTGAAGCTTGGGGAACTCAGGCAGGAGGAATGCTTGAATTTAATCCACAAGTGGGTTTGTGGAAGAAGCACAGACACTTGAAGGCTTTTGAGACTATATTTTCTCTTTTCCTGCAGTGGCTGCAGTAATCTTAAGGCTCTGCTTCCTCCTTGTAACTACTTCTGAAACTCCAAGATCAGTCCCAAGCAGGCAAAGCAGCTGACCTCACACCTTAATGCATGAAAATGAAGTTTCCAGCTCAGCGTACCGGACAGTAATTAATCTAATTAACAATTACTGCGTAGCGATGAAGTTAAGAATGTCACATCTCATAGCATCCTTTTAATTTCAGCAGGGCTTTTGAACGTGATTTTTCCTGACATTTAACTGCCTCACCGTATGTCTTTTCTCTTGCAGAGAAATACAATTTATTCATCAAGGATGCAGTTTCGTTTTCCTTGGGTGCTAGAGATATAAACAAATGTGGATTACCTTAATATGAAAACTGATGGCCCCTGGCACCTGCCTGAATATGAATGTTGGAAGGCATGGAGATGTCATTTTCCTTGGCGTATTTTGCTATTAGGTTTGAAAAACCAAAGGGCTGGATCTAAGCCTCAGTGACACTAGACAGCATTTGTGTAAATATAAATTGATTTTTAAATAGTTGTAAACAGTGCTTTACAAATAAAATTTTCACTAAATATGTATTCCTGCACATGCATAGAAGCAACAGGGCTTATATCAGAAATATTTATAAAATCTCTCTCCTGCTGTTTTGGCAATGGAGGGGGGATGGCCTCAGTTGCTGCACAACTGAGACTATATTTTCTCTTTTCCCACAAGGCTTATGGATTCTAATTTCAGAAGAAGACGGTGAAGTGATAGTTCACATTCTTCCCTTGGCAAATATGTAGAGCTCACTACCTTTCAAACCAATGCCTGGCAGTTGGGGTTAGGGGGTCAATAAGTACAAGTTACATTTCAATGTAGCATCCTCCAAACTGCCAATTATGAAATGTTTCCTCTGGGTAGTATGTTATTTTCTAAAGACAGAAGTGGTGTTTGGAGGCTAGACAAGGAGTTCTGAACTGAGTTTGGGCTCACAGAGTAAAGTGCAGACTGATCCTAAACTAGTCAAAACAGTGGCTTTAAACTTTGCTGCCTTCAGAATGGGCCTTACTAAATAGACTTCAGGCCAGACAAATTCTGAATAATGAACAGCAGACTCCAAAGAAGAATGGCTGAGCATTCTCCTAACCCTATCCAAGCCTTAGTCTTTTCTTGAGGAATCTACAGAAAGAACAATCAATCACAGAACTGGTTCATGTTACAGCATGTTATTCAACATCAATGTGTCCAGGGACCAGGAGCCTGACACCTCATAGATGACCTATTCAGTGCCCTGGCACTCTTTATCTACATACCTGTCAAGGATAAGGAAATTTCATATCTGGCCCAAAGATGGGACCAAGGACATTTAAACATGTGCAAGTCCTATGAAAGAAGCATCATCCCCCTTTTAAGGAGACAGCGAGTTTAAGACAAATTAAATAACATAGTTAAGTCACCCAACTGTGAAGTGGCAGAAACGATATTCTAACCCAAAAGTGGCTGAGCATGGCACCAATTTTCATTACTTGACCAAGTTCTTCATAATCAACATAAACTACCTTAAACAATATCCTGACCATTTTTTTTATTTTTGTGTTTATCAAAGAAACATCTCAGTTATCCAAAATATTTGGCTGTTGGGGCATTCTAGTAAATTGAAATATTACTTCAAGAGGAGTCTAATGGAAATAACTAGATTGTCATCATCCATTCATCTCTCAGTAAGTTACTGTTCTAGCTCTACCACCATTGTGTGCATTAGTGGTAACATGCATTTCTTGATGGTAATGGTTAGCACACTTTATTGTAATTGTTGACATGTCTTTTCTTACCTTTTTCTACTGTAAGGTGATCCAATGAATAGAGTCTTGTTACATTCTATCCCCAGTGCTCTACATAAAGTTCACACAATGTAGATGTATGTGCATACAGATAAGAATATCATATGCTACATAGTGCATATACTAGATGTAAATGATATGTACAAAATATGGCATAATGTGATGAATTATATCCTCCTCAACTTATGATGGAGTTATAATCCAATAAACTCATCATAAACTGAAAATATCTTAATTGAAATGCTTTTGATACACCTAACCTACCAAACATCATAGCTTAGCCGAGGCTATATCCTAGACTATATTAGCTCACAACAGTTAATGTTAGCCTAAAATTGGGTGGATTTGTCTAAACAAAGACTATTTTATAATAAAACGTTGGATATTTTGTTGAATATTTATCCCCAAATGCAGGCAGCACAGCACACAGTAAAGAATCAGTTGTTTCCTTTCATGATCACTTGAATGTCTTGGAACTGTGAGAAGGGATCATTGTGAGAGAGGATTGGACTACATATTGCTATCCTAAGAAAACATCAAAATTGAAAAGCCAAAGTACAGAGTTTACTGAATGTGTATGCTTTGCCTTATCATAAAGCCTAAAAAATTTAAGTCAAACCACCTTGTCAGGCACTGTGTGTGTGTGTGTGTTGTATGCAACTTAATACATGATGCATAATATAAAGTATATTGATCATCTAAAATACTATATAATACTATATTATATAGTATATGCTATAGATATATAACATACACAGATATATACAACATATATGATGGGACGAATGAATAAAAACACAGCATATTCTGAGAAGTGATAAAGAACACTATTCTAAACGTGCACTGATCTGAGGATGTTCCCAAACAGAATTGATACTCAACGTTTGAATCCAAGTTCTATCTCTCACCAGCTGTGTGACTGTGGGTAAATCTCTTTAGCCATCTGAACCTAGATAAAATGAGGATGATTATGTTAAGACACTCTTCCGACATTTTCTCTTTTGCATTTGAGGACACTGTCTACACACCAAGCACAGTGCTGAGTACTTTATATGCCCCAAATCAATTAGCCCTCCAGTAATCCTAGTGGTCAGGTACTAAGACTGGCCTAACTTAAAGGGAAGAAATGAAGCCATAGTGAGGTAAAGCAACTTGCTCAAGGCATTCTGGATCCAAGTCCTATCTGCTGAATTTCTTCAGCCAAGACAATATGAGACAGTTCCCATGAAGCATCTCACACAGCATCCAGCAGATACTAAGCTACATACTAACTAGAGAACATTTTCCAGCTAACCACATGTGCTGCTAAAACTTAACAATATAGTTGCCTTGTGAAGAACGGAAGAAGAAATCAGTTTGCATAGATTTTTATTTCCAAACGATCTATAAATAATAAGTTAAGGGAACTTGCCTTTCTTATTTAAAGGTCTAATTTAGATTCTCTATCAAAATGATTTAAAATGCCTTTCACTAGGAAACCATATTTCAAAGACTTTATTTATTAGACTTCTTGAAAGTGTGTTTTTAATGCACATTCTGACTTTTTGCCAAACCTCTTCTCCGAAACAGTAAAATTAGAGGAGCCCCCTCTTTAAAGAGTTATATTTATTAGATTTTTACATATTGATATGGTACAATTTATCAAAATAAATCTCACTGAGAATTGGCACATAAATCTTCCAACATTCTTGGTATCCGGAGTCTCTACTGTAACTCCCCTCTGATAAACATTCAGAGGCAGCTCATGGCAAGGAACTTCTTTTGAAAGGGATCAAAGCCACATCTTCAAGTGTAACTTCTCTGTGGCCAACTTCACTTTCTTCATCTCTGTGGTTCTACTTGGACCTGAGTGACTGTGTGTGTTTTATCTGACACTGATAATTAAATGTAATTACATCTTAAACCTAAACAGCTGTGAACTCTGCAAAATGTGCAGGGCTCTTATGCCAAGTCCTAGAACAATGTTTAAACCTCTTGGGAAAATGTCGGAAGAGCGTCAGCCTTTTGCATTTTTCATGCTGCGTCTTTCCAAACCTTTCTTTTTTATTTAGATTAAGCATATTACTTCAAATAAAGATGGCTACTTCTAAAACATCTCACAGTAAGATTATGAGTGATTTCCAACAGTACATGCATTGCATCACTCACCAAGGTAATTTTAAATGTGAGCCCTCCTTTGCTAGAACTCCCAGATCTATATGAATGTGTAGAAGATACCAATACCAATATTCAGGGTCATGGACCTGTATCCATTTGATATATGGGTTACAAGTTCATCAAAGTAGAAGTAAAACTTCCAGAAAAAATAATCATTTAAATCTCCCTTTTCCAAGATGGAAAAAAAATTGATATTATTTTAGTGAATTTTGATCATACAGAATAATGAGTTTCATTGTGGCATATTTGTACACACGAACAACAAAAATATTCTGAACATATCCGTTCCTCCATCATCCTTCCTTACCCTCAGCAACCTTCCCACTGATCCCCCTTCATCTTCTCTAATGATCTTCTTATGACTTTAAAATTGTCTGAATGGATAAAAAAATGTGGCATTTATACACAATGGAGTAGTACACAGCACTAAAAAATGACAAAATCATGGAATTTGCAGGGAAATGGATGGCACTAGAGCAGATTATGCTAAGTGAAGCTAGCCAATCCCTAAAAAACAAATGCCAAATGTCTTCTTTGATATAATGAGAGCAACTAAGATCAGAGCAGGGAGGAAGAGCAGGAGGAAAAGATTAACATTAAACAGAGTCATGAGGTGGGAAGGAAAGGGAGAGAAAAGGGAAATTGCATGGAAATGGAAGGAGACCCTCATTGTTATACAAAATTACATATAAGAGGTTATGAGGGGAATGGGAAAAAAAACACGGAGAGAAATGAATTACAGTGGATGGGGTAGAGAGAGAAGATGGGAGGGGAGGGAGGGGGGATGGTAGAGGATAGGAAAGGTAGCAGAATACAACAGTTACTAATATGGCATTATGTAAAAATGTGGATGTGTAACCGATGTGATTCTGCAATCTGTATTTGGGGTAAAAATGGGAGTTCATAACCCACTTGAATCTAATGTATGAAATATGATATGTCAAGAGTTTTATAATGTTTTGAACAACCAATAAAAAAAGAAACACTAAAAAAAAATAAAATAAATAAATAAAGCTAAATTAATAAATAGATTTAAAAAAATAAAATAAAATTGTCTTTTTATTTTTCCCTTGTTTCCACATCTGAGGAAAAACATGAGCAACTTGTCTCGCTGAGATGGCTAATTTGGCTTAACACATTTATCTTGAGTTATTTCCATTTTCCTGTAAATGACATAATTTCATTCTTCTTTATGACTGAATACTATCTCATTGTGTATATACACCATATTTTCTCCATTCATCTGCTGATTGGCACCTAGGCTCATTCCATAACTTAGATATTATGAATTATGCTGCAATAAACATAGGTATGCAGATACTTTTAGAATATCTGATTTTAATACCCAAATACTTTGGGTATTTGCCCAGGAATGGTATAGCTGGATCATATGGTGATCCTATTCTTAGTTTGTGGCAAACCTTCATACTGGTTTCCACAGTGGTCATGCTATGTCACAATCTCACTAGTGTTGCATAGAGTTCCTTTTTCTTCCACAACCTTGACAATATTTATTTATGGTATTTATGATGAAAGTCATTTTCACTGGTATAAGATGAAATATCAATGTATTTTGATTTATATTTCCCTGATGTTGTACATTTTTTTCAAAGAGTTACTGGCCAATTCGCCTCCTCCTCCTCCTCCTCCTCCTCCTTCTTCTTCTTTTTGTACCATGGATTGAACCCAAGGGTGCTTAACCACTGGGGTCACATCCCAGGCCTTTATATATATATATTTTTTTTTTAATTTGGAGACAGGGTTTGGTTCATTTGCCCATTTATTGATTGAGTTGTTTGGGTTTTGTGTGTGTGCATGTGTTACATTTTTTGAGGTTTTTATATATTCTAGATATTAATCCTCTATCAGAAGATGGGATACAAACATTTTAATCTCAAAAATATGGGGCATCATGAGTGCATGCATCATATTTCTACTTGTCATAGATCCATTCAATATCCTGTATGGCATGGGGCACCTATTGCACTTAACAAATAAAGACAAATAAAATTGTGATCATTTTGGTGGTCGAATTTGACTTTTTTTAATCAAAGAAGAAAACCCAAAGCATCCATATTAACTATTACATTACCTTCAAAAGTGCTTGTTTTAAAAACAAAAAGTGAAAACAATGATGCACCATGCCTCCATGAATGTCCAGCCCCTCTCCTTCTCATGTTCTGGTGTCCTCTCCCACTAATTGGTTATAATCTTCCTGCTCCTGCCATTGCAAATAATTGTGTTCTATTCATTGCAATACCATAAAATCCAGACTCACAAATACAGCATCTCAAAACCTTTGTATTCTAAGCCTCACCAATTCCCACAGCCATTTCTCTTGAAGATTATAAAAACAGTTGGCCTTCCATCTATGTGGTTTCCACATATTTGAATTCAACCAAACTCAGATAAAAAAAATTTTATAAAAAATTGTACCTGTACTGAGAACATTCTGACTTTTTTCTTTATCATTATTCCCTAAACAATACAGTATAACAACAGCTGGTATAGCATTTACATTCTATTTGGTATTATAAGTAATCCAGAGATGATGTAAAATATATGGGAAAATGGGCATAGGTTCTCTGCAAGTACTACATCATTTTATATAAGGGACTTATGCATCTTCCAACTTGGATATCCATATCAGGTAGGAGAGGATGGTTCTGGAACAATAATACCTCATGGGTTTTGAGGGATGATGTTACCTTTGATTAACAAGCACTGCTTGGGCCTGCCCAGAATCTGTTTCCTTTTTCTGGATAAAAACCATCCTGGTTCTCTCACTGTTGACAGCCTCACCTACATTCCCTTACTTTGACCCCTTCTCAGTCTATGTGTGGTGAATACAGACTTTTCTACAGGTCCAGAGCTAAATCTGTCCATCAAGCTAGAGAACCAGAGTGTGGAATCCCCTGGGCACAACATTTGGCTTAGGTAACTCATTAGAAACTATTGAGAACCAATAATACACTCCTTTAAGACTTAAATTAGGACTAATGAGAGAGGGAAACCTTCTGGGACATGAGCAGTAGCTGGGTTTTAACCCTGAATTCCTGAGGGCCTCAAAGAAAACAATCCAGACCTATGGATAAAACCAAGATAAACTGAAGAAAGAAACCTAGTCCTGGATAAATCATCCCTGATTCTACTATGCCTGCGTCTCCTTGGATTTTCTGACTCTATCACCCAGGTAATTGCCTAAAAGCTCAAATAATATTAAATTTGACTTTCTGTGATTTTCCACAAGATTCCTGATGAGTACTACACTCAGTGCACCACTTACTTGAATGTCTGCACTCAAGGGTAGGATTACTCATCTCCTCAGCATCTGTGCACATTGAGTTTTCTCTGTCTAGTCTGGCAGTATATGCCTGAAGGTGTCTAGTACTCCCACTAGGGGCATCAGGAAAAGCAATGGGATAGGTAAGACCTCAGCAAGAGGAGATGGTGGAGCAAAGGCAATGACTGAGAAGACTTCCTGGAAAGTTCCAGGTGTGGTCCATCACCCGTGGCCACCAACACCAAGCATAACATCCCAAGTCCTCATGAGCCTGATATAAAGAAGAAACTTGTAGACAAAACAGCTTTAGGTCCATAAATCCTAGAGTATAAGAATATACCTTTCCTTGTTCACCTATAACTTATTTCATTTTTATTTCAAGCACCAACTTCATATTTTGGTAACTGAAATCTCAGTCAATGTTATATGGCCCCTGCAGATGTCCCTAAGCCCTGTATCCAGTCACTTTGCTGAGACTTTGCTTCTCTGGACATTGAGTCCTTTTTCAGTCCAGAGAGAGTCTCTAGGTCACATGGTCCCCTGAAAGTAGGACATCTCTTGGAGATTGTGCATGACCCCATTTGCTGGGATGCATGGACAGACCCTCTCACTGGGGTTCTGTTACAAATCTGGCACTGGGCTCATCTCTCCAGGATACAATTCACGTCTACCTCAGGAGAAATGTGCCTTCTTCCTAGAAGAAATCCTCCCCATTTGTCATTTCTGATGACTTTCCATCAGAGGCACTCCACCATAAAGAATATACGTTAGAGTTACTGAGAAAGATCCTTCTAATGGGTTTAGGATTTATGAACCTAAAACCAGGAAGTGACTTTTATCTCTTTTTTCTCTATGCTAGAGTAAGTGCAGGAGGAGTCGGAGAAGAAGACATAGAGGGTGAAAAAGAGTACTTATGTGTTTTCATTCTTATTCCACAAAATACATCTCTACTCATCAAGAGGGGCTCAATAGGTCTTAAACAAAGCCTTTGGGGACCCCAGTAAATTCAGTACCTTCCTTAGGAGGAAAGAACCTGCCTGCTGTCAGGAATGACACAAAGTCTCCACGGAGAGTAGAAGACACTGAAGTGAAGCCTGACGTATCAGCAAGTGGAAAACAACCATTTTCCCTCTAGCCATGGTCACTTCCCTACATGAGGGGTTTCCAAACGTACAAAGATGAAAGCTGGGTTTATTACTACTGATACTTCTTATACTATAAGTATTCCAGAAAACAGACAAATCCATTTATTGTAACTCATCTATAAAGGGATGTGACAGGGGTGAGAAGAGATACATGGTAGATTGACATTGAGTCTAGCTTCACATGAGTGCTGGAGCCAACAAGAAAGATGACAGCAGAAAGAATGGGAGAGAAAAAAGAGAAAAACATCGACAGGAACTCCCCTTTCATGTTCTTTTCCACTTTACCTCTTGAGCTGAGCCACTGTTTTTTGAAGTCATCATCATTATTATTATTTTTTTTAACTCACCCATCTGCTCATTCTGTAAAATGTTCCTGAGCAGGCACTGATTGGAGAGAGATGGTAAGGATAGGTAAGTTGCATTAGCTTCTGGCCTCTAAGAACTCACAAGTCCAGTAGAGGATGGTAGATGTGAAACAAAACAAAACAAAAATTACAGCACAATAAACAACAACCACTTGCTAAAAGTGACAAAGGAGAGACTGAACTGAAGCTTCCGTGGAACTGCAGGGGTGCCCATGAAGGAAGACTTGAAGTTTAGGAGTAGGTGGCATAGGGCTCCGTGGAGACTTATGAAGTACGAGGGTTGTGTAAGAACTCTTCAAGAGGCCACTCTGTATTATCAGAATACAAATACATACACAAAAGTAATTAGCTCATCGGTATAAGCCAGCAATGATACTGGCCCAAAAGGGGGTGGTACAAGGGAAGAAGGAGAGAGCTGTAACTTAGAGGCAAAACCCATCGACAACTAAGCATGCCTTTCAGAGGATTCTGAGACAGAGGAACCAGAAAAGCTGCTCCGTCCTTGGCTGTGGACACATAATGTGTGCACATGTGTGTACCTACACACACACACACACACACACACACATACACACACACATCACTTCAACCATCTCTACTCACCTGCCCCTTGGGACTTAGGACCCTTTTCACCAGGGCCACCCAGGGCAAGAACACAGCTAAGGGATTCTTGCCACTTTCAGTATAAGAAAGAAGGGGAACTAAATTATTTTACAGGTTGTGTGCTGGGCATCATAAAAAGCACTTTAACATATTCATTTGCCATTGCAACTCTGAAGGATTTTTTTTAAATTGTTGTAAGAGAGAAAAAGGAGGCCCACAGAAGAATTTAGACCAGGATATGAATCTAGATCTTCTTTCATTTAGCTAAATCTGTTTTTTAACTGTTTTTTTTTTAATTTGAGGAATTACTCAATAAAGCACTCATCCAGGCACTGATACATCAAAGGATTATATGACATTACCAGTAACTTCCAATAGCTTCCAGTCTGAAAATAAAGAAGCATACTTGTAAATATAACAAATCAATAAAAGGTAAATTATATGCTAAATGAAGTCCATACCCTTTGTTTCTCTACATTGCCTGAGAGTAGTTTTTTGAACCTTTTCAAAATGCTAAATACTGCCTAGCAACTTTCCTACGTTCATACTCTTGCAGTATTACCAGCATAACATGCCTTGTGTAGAAGGGAATTGGATTAATATGTCCATGTTTATTCAGCTGCACAAAGAGGAAAGCTTAAACCCAGGCCCTCCTAACACATGTCAGCAGTACATGCAGACCCTGACACAATGTGAGAAGTCAGAATATGTGTGTGTGTGTGTGCGTAATTCTTATTTATTCACTGATATGTTCCATCTTTCAAAACTTCTGTGATAAGACCCTGAAGGGAAAGAACTAGGACAGCACTTAGACCAACAAGACATGTCCAGTTGGTCAGAGGTTTGCATCTGTGGAATCATTGGTTTTCAGGAGATGAAGGACTTGAGAGGAGAAAATTCAGCCAAAATGTCAGCCTGTGCCCTGTGACAGCAACTCGGCTGAACGTCACCACCTTCTGCTGGAAGATTTCCAGCATGCCAGGGGCAACACTGGAGCCAGACACCAATGCACATCTGCTCCACAAGCTCATTATATTGCTCACTTACACACTGTGAGAAGTACTATTATACACGCTTAGTGGACCCACTTAAAATTTCATTTAGCACAATTCTTTCCATCTGATAAGAGAGAAAGAAAGAGATCATATTTTACAAATATGCATTTTTGAATTCCTGAAAAAAAAAAACAGTACTGGAGTCCAAGAGAACAGCAGCAGTCACAAAGTAGAGGTCTTGAAGGTGGAAGCCCTGTGAGAACCCAACAGAATAGGCAGGGTGAAATCCAACACAGAGTGCTCAATTACTTGGCAAGGTGCTGCTGAGAGACACAGAGCAGAAATGTAAATGGTAAGATTCACAGGGAGAAAACTAGCCCCTGGCCCAGTACCTGGCTTCATATATTATTTAATACCTTTGTTATTTTTTAAGGGCTGGTAACAGCAGAATCCTAGTAGCTCAGTCTCTCCCACCCTCCCCTCCCCTCCCTCTTACACACACACACACACACACACACACACGCACACAAGCACATTGATAAGCAGTAGAATCCGTTCTTTGTTGAAAGGTTATAATTATCTTAGTAAATGGTATATTTCTGGTGTGTTGCTGCCCCCCCCCACCGCCTGCTTCTCTCTCCTCTGACTTTAGTACAAATACAAAGAGAAAACTATAAGTACTAGACTTCTATTATTCAGACATTCAAGAGATGCCATTAAAGTTGATGTTGCTCTGAGTGACTGAGTTTCATCTTAGCAACCTTAGCAACCTGCTTCTTCCGTGATTCTTGAGAACAATCCTGTCATTGTGGAAAGCAGGTCTCAAAATACGATTCTAAGCTTAAGTGCTGATTCATTCTGCAGTCAGTGAGAATGGCTTACCTAGTACTGCCCAGGTCCTAGAGGCTCTGATAGGAGAATATATGTAAGGCCTGGTTTGTCAGGCTCTCAATGGTGCACTCAACACATCATCCAGCTGATTTGGGGATCTGAAAATGACCAAGGATTTGCCTTCAGGATTGATGCACAAAGCACAGCACCAAGGAATTCCCTTCAGCAAGGAACTTACTACTTCAGCAAGTCAGATCCTCAGAGAAACATGTTCCTCATCCTTCAAATAAAATTTTGAAGCTGTGTTGGTCTTATAGTAGTTTTTGTGGCCCCCAGTGAGCCTCATGCCCTTGGATACATAATCTGATGTAAACCCTTCTGATTTGGTGTGGACTGTACATGGTGGCTCGAGTCTAATGAAGAGCATAAAGTGAAGCTAATGGGTACCTCACTTCGGAGGTTGCTGGCACTCTGGTGGCTATGAGGAAAAAAAAAAAAACATCTGTTTGTGCTGGAAAATAGCCAGGACTTTCCATCCACATTGACTGATCATATCTTGCTCCTTTTCACAGAACAAGCAACCCAAGGGTGAGGGACAACACAGCCAAGAGAGAAGCCACAGCCTCTCCAGAGTTTTATGACCTAACATTGGAAGTGATTTCCATCACTCTATTTTTCACTAGAAGCAAGAAACTAAGAAGAGGCCACACTAAAGAGAACAGAAATAAGTGGCACTACTTGGAAGAACAAATAACAAAGAATCTGTGAGCTTCTTTAAAAATTAGCCTATCCTCTTTTGACTGGTTTAGTAGAAAATTCTGGCATTACTTGGGCCATTTGCCTTCTCCCAGGTTCACTCCAAAATCCATGGAACTTACTTGGTTCTATGGAAATAGGAGAAAAACTTCTAATCTCTAAAACTATTCAGAGAGAAGCTAATATTACCATAGCTGATGTCTTCAAGATCCCCTGCAATCCAACATTGCCTCTTGTCTTATGTCTTTGGATTATGGGATTGTTACCAAGACTTGGAACCCCAGTGTTGGCAGACACAACCTTTGATCTCTTCAAAGGCCCATCTCTTTCCCAGAGGGCTGCCATTGAGTGGCTCAAGTGTCTTGACTGCTCCAGCATCAGATGCCCTCAGTCTCTACCAGTCTGAGGATCCATTCTTTCCTCTCCTTTCTGGGACATTGTGCATCAGAGCTTTGAAGAAATTCTCTGTTTTGTTTCTTTGCCAACAAAAATATTCACAGTCTGACTGCTTGTCTAGAAGAGAGCAAAATATTCTGTCTAGTTACTAAAATTTTAGATCACCATTCAAAAGTTACACCTCCAAAGAGAGAAGAGTATATCATAAGTAGGTGAAAATAATTTAAATGTTTTAATTATCCTTTAGTGATAAAGAAGAAAGATGGGACAACTAGAAATGTTTTGCTTTGGAAAAAGAACTTTTAGCATTGATGTGGAAGAAGTTATGTTCCAGACTTACCATATCTTCCTTTAATACTAGGTCTTCTCTTATTCAAAGTATTCTACAATAATTTTAAACTCTATACATGTGTTTTTCACTCATTTTCAACCCTGTCCTATACACAAATACTATCATCTTAATTACACTAAAAGTTAGCCCATAAAGCATCCTTTTGGATAGAGCTCTGCTTTGAAGTAAACAGCCTATAAAATATTGAGTTCAGATATAAAACTTCAGAAATTACTCAGCCACCATAGTAATATACATTATTGACCATTTCTCCAATTAGGTAGGGAAAAAATCAAATTCTCCTTCATCCTACTACATGTTAGAAACCACCAGTTATGGTTTGAATGTATCTCCCAAAAGTTAAGGTATTGAAATCTTAAGCCCCCAATTTATATGTTAATATTATTTGTAGACATTGTCTTTGAAGGGTGATTAGAATTATATGATCGTTGGGCCCTCATGGTAATACTATTGATTTTATGAAAAGAGAAATCTGAGTTAGCACACTTGCTCTGCCTTGCCATATGATGCCCTCAGCCATGCTATGATTCAGTAAGAGAGCCCTTACCAGGTGCTGAGCAGATGATGACATCGTGCTCTTGGACTTCCCAGTCTAAAGAATTGTAAGCCAAAATGCTTCTCATCTTTATAAATTACCCAGTCTCTGATATTTTGTTGCAGCATCAGAAAATAGACTAAGATACCACCTTGTTTTTCCCTCATGCTTCTTCAACTAAAATAAAAGTTCTAAAATTCATTATTCCTTTTTATAAGTCCTTCCCAAGAAAGCTCAGGTGAATGCAATATTTATTTTAGAGGCTAAGGGCAATTCAGCTAACTATCTTTAAGTATATTCTTTCTAAGAGAAATAATAGTCCATGTAGTTTCCTCTGCAAAATGCAAATGTGGAAGAAGTTTTTTCCCCCCTCCAAGCTTTAAACTTTCGAAATAATTTTTTAAATAAAGTGCAAACATGTGGTTTGTGAGTCAAATGCTACTACTTGGGTAGCTGGGGTTCACCCAAATTTGATGAACTTGTACTTTCCTGTGGGCAGCCACTTCACTCAGATATAGTCATGCCTGAGCCTCAGATCAAGACTTTAGTGGTTTGCTGCTTGTAAAAATGCCAAGGAAGCTAACTCAAAAATGTAATACTTGGACTTTAAGTAGGGGAGGGTATTTTTTAAATATGGGTTACACTGCATACAAAGACCAGAAATGGACCTGAAATTTAACAGGCATGATGTCATGCCAATTTCAATTATAAATAAGGTAGATTTTTTCTGGTTGATGTGTTGCCAATATATTCCCTTGGCATCACCCTTTCTCCAACAAATGTGCACACTGGCAGAGACCAGGCCTTCGTCTTCATTTTATTTTTTTAATTTTCAAGTTACTCAGCTGGCTAAAAGGAGCTCAAAAAATTATCTTAGAAACAACCAGGTTTAAAAAGTGTTCGGGCTACCTAAAGCATATGAGAATAATACATTCCTAAGTACTTTAAAGAATAACTGAAGCAAATATACTAGAACTAGACTTACTATCTTTTCATAATGGAATGAACTAAATTACCCATTGTACAGGAATCACACATAAAAGCCCTTCTCCACATCAAGTGATATAGATCAAAGGAAGGGAAGATGAGTGGTCCACAGGCATGAACCACACCTCTCAAATCCTGAGACCAGGACTGAGCAGTCTGCATTTTAACTACCTCTCTTTGACATGAAACACTATTCATGTGTCTTCCACTGAGGAAAGTCAGGTAGGCTGAGCTACAAAGATTTTCTTCTGTTTGCCCCCCTCCTTCTTTTCCATTTCATTGGAAGGATGACAGTTCACTGACTGGGCTCAGGTGAATCTAATTTAAAATCTGGACTCCAGGAATGCCTCCCCATCGGAGCCTCACAGGGAGGGCATCTGTCAGCATCACAGTGTGGGTCCATGGCATATTTACGGCTTCATTGATGGCTGGCTCCTTCCCACAGCAGCTGCAGTTGCTCCCACACCACACCCCCATCTGCATGGAAGCTACCCAACCAGATACTCTGACTTCCATTGACAGATGAAAGCATGCCATGTCCTGTGTCATCCCATGGCCCTTGTCCCTCCCTCTTTCAAAATATTGAAGGGCCATCAATGTGTCATTTGGATAATCATCTTGCAGTCATGCTACACGTTTATCAATATTCTAAAGAGGCCACTCACTCATTAACAGACATTTTCCAAAGGTCTCCTATGGGCCAGTCACTCACCCAGTCATTGACACACAATCATAAACATGCCAGCCCCATGTCTGACCTCATGGAGCTCCCTTCTCTCACACCTTCCACATGAGTAGCTTGTTGACCTATTAGCAATCTTCTGTTTCTATTAATTTCCTAGAAGCAGATGGAAAATGACAGTTAGGTCTCTGCTGAGGATTTCTATTACAGAGATATCCAAAGCCTAGAAGAAAGAAAGGGCAACCCTGCAGGATTTATACCCTGAAATGGTAAGATGCAGCAGAACCAGCAAGGCCACTGGTCTGAGAGTCAGGAGAGGTATTAGGCACATTGCCAGTTGGACTCTTCTTCATCAGGCAGGGCCCGTCATATGCTGGCATTGTGTGCACCTCTGAGCACACAGAAACAAGTCAGTCAGATTAGCTCCAGCTCTCCAGGAGCTGAAAATCTAGGTGGTATTAGAGTAAGCTAGAGATTAGAAAAGCAACAAATAAGTCTGTAAGTGAGGTCTTTTGCATATGACAATAAATACTTTTAAAATAATGGAAATAGGAAGAAAGATCTAGGGGTCAGACCCAGCCCTTTACCCCTCTGGTTTCAGTGTCCCCAGTAATAAATAAACTGTAATGCTGGTTCATCTTCAAGGTCTGCTCCCTGCACCTAGAGTTCTGGGTTGAGTCTGCATCATCTGTCTAAACTTACCTGTCCACTGTTGTTTGTTTTTTGTTGTTGTTATTGTTGTTTGTTTGTTTTGTTTTTGTACCCTTTCAGGGTATTTTACTCTCCCCATGATTTGACCACGCATGCCCAGCCAGCAATACACAAATGATCATTCTCCTTTGGGGAGCACTTGACAGTTACAAAGAGTTTCACAGATACTACTGCGTAGAGTCACATCACACAGTAGACCAACACAGAAGTTGTTGATTGCCTTGTACAGAAAAATTTAAAAAAAAAAATAAGGTTCAGGAAAGTGAAATAATTTGATGAAGTTCTGAAAAAAAAAAACAAGTAATTAAGCTGAATTTAAAACTAAATCTTCTACCTCCATATGACATTCTTGTACAAACTATGACCAGGAAATATATATGAAAAGAAAGAACTCAGAGAGAAAGAAGAGAAAGGCAGTAGAGGAAGGCAGGTGGTTAAGAGGCGATCCATGTGTAGACAGGGAGCACTATCAACACAGCTGAATTCATTACAAACACAGCAAAGGCCAAGGACCTTAAAAGCTGCCATCTGGTCAAGCGCTGGAGGCAGGCCTAGGCAATTCCATCCCTATCAAGAACACCTGTATCCGTAGCCTCTCTCAGCTCCGTGAACCATGGAGTCCTTCAGGTTTCTGAACCTATGAAGTGCTTTGTGTGTGAGGAACTAGTTTTCAGACACAAAGACACTATTTGTCAATGAGTATTAGAAACCTCTGACCAACATCTCATGAATCGAAAGTGAACCCAGAGGTTAAACCAAACTCTCCAATCCTTGGAGCATGACTTTTCCTCTAGCTGCTTCCATTAACATCAGACACCCATGCCCAGGGACCACTTCCATGCAACTTTCTCTGAGAAAACAGAAACATGAACAGAGACAAGGGCAAAGAGATCAAAAAAAGTCTAGGTTCTACCTAGTCAGGGTTTTCCTTCCCACCCAGAATAAATCCAAGCCAAGGTCCTCAGAAGACTATCAAGCTAGTCCTTTTCTGACCCTAAACCAAGTCCATCAAGGTACAATTATCAAAAATACTTCTACAGTATTCATAAACCAACAGGTCCCACATACTGAAAGATTTTTAGCTAATAAAAGAGATAATGTATAGTAATCAAAAGCAGTGAAGAGTTAAGTCTTAATAATGCAGCTATTAGATATCCATCCAAAAGCACATCCATTTGTTCCATTCACTTGAATCAAGTTCACTTCCGCATCTTTTACTTATCCATAAAATCAGTCACATTGATTTCACAACACCACATCTTCATCATGTTCATGATCATCGTTGTCATCATTAATGTAATTCCCCATCCACTTAGGGATCTTGGTCCTCTTTCCTGAATTTCACAGAGAAGACAACTTGTTATTTTCCCCAGGATTGTGCACAATGTGATATCTGCTAAGCTGGAGGGTAGGTTTGTCCACCAGGTCTGCAATGTCCACACCCTTCAAAACTGGAATTAGTCTGCTCTATGCTCAACTCGCTCAGGTAGTCGATTTTGTAGAGGGATGAAAAAGGCTGTCATAACCACACTGGCCCTCACCCCACTGAAAATATTTCTCCTTACAGTTATGAACTTGAATGAGAGCTCTGAGAGTAGACTAAAGCACTCTGTGTGGAGAGGAATTAACATATCAAACTGTGGTCATCTTTAGTTGCTTGTTTTCAGAGAGCCAGGTTTCTGTCAGTCCATTCAGAGCCCTAACTAATGAGGCAGGGGCCATATGCAAGGTTTCAGGGAGAATATCCTCAGAGAAAGAAAGTTACGTGACAAGTTAAGTATGCAGAAATGGCAACTCATGACCAGCTGTGGTCCCAAAGAGCCACACTTCTTAGGGTTGGTCCTGTGTTAAGTTCCCTCACACACTGAATATAGACTGAACAGGGGATGGACACCATGCAGGAGAATGGGCCAAAGACAACCTCAGACATGTTCTGGGCCTAATGAGGCCAAGCATCTTTCACTTTCCTCTCTTGGGTTGGTTGCTCTGAGGAGCTATGACAATTTGAATGATGCCCCCCTCCCAAAGGATATGTCTATATCCCAAGCCACAGAATGTGTGGATGTGATTTTATTTGGAAAATGGGTCATTGAATACGTAATTTGATTAAGGATCTTGAGGTGAGGTCATCTGGGATTATCCAACTAGACCCTTAATCTAATAGTATTGTGTTTATAAGTGAAAGGCAGAGGGAGATTTGAGACACAGAAGAGTTCACAGACCCCATGTAGAGACTGGAGTGATGCAGCCGTGAGTCAAAGAACCACTCAAGCCATCAAAAGCTTCTCCAGGATCCTCCCCTAGAGTCTTTGGATAAAGCATAATCTGACACCACCTCAATCTGGCCTCCACATCCCTGGAAGAACACATTTCTGTTACTTGAAGCCACCTAATTTATGGTTATTTGTTATGGTAGCTCCAGGAAACTATTCTGGAGTCCTGAGAATAGCTGTAAAATGTCATTTCTATACAGAAAAAGAAAAAGGCTCAAGACTGCATGATGAGCAAGGTTCAAGTTTTCTTCCTCCAAAATACCAAAAAAAAAGGCTTTCTCTGGAGTAATAAATAATGAACTCTCTGAATTTGGATTAAACAGATCCTCCTGTCTCAGCCTCCCAAGCCACTGGGATTACAGGCATGTGCTACCATGCCCGATTAGTAAATAAATTTTGACTTGAGAAGTTTCAGTTGTGATGGGATGAGTGGGATGTAACCCATTATAATATGTTTCATTTCATTATATTTCAACAGAGCATGCAATGCTAAATGCATATAATTAGGTCTCAGGAAGAAGTGCTCAGGGGAAGCTTGTCCTGACAGCTAGGGAATGAAGGCCACGTTACATACTAAAGAACAGAGCTGCACACAGTGAAACATCATTTTTGCTTTTCTGCTTGCATATAAGATCAATCATATAAAAGCATAATTCTCTTGCTGTAAAAGATTTAATTAGTTCTCACCAGGTTCCCAGCTATGGAAAGGAATTCAAATGTGATGAAAATATTGTATAAGACATAACCCCTTCCCCAAAGGAGAACATGCTGGCTGGGTCCCAGAAGCCCCCAGAGTCTGAGCTACCTGCAGTGAGAAGGTCTATGTGAGATGGAATGGATTTGTGTAGGATTCTAAGTGGCTAAACAGCAAACAAGAGCAGTCAAAGGGAAATACCTGGGGTGGGAGTGAACACCACCAAAATTCAGAAACTGAAATGGTCCGGTGTATTTTAGAAAGGAAAAACATCAATCTGACCACCTGGGACACTTCACACTGAGGTAACAAGTAGGGTCCTCCCTGCCTGGAGCTTTGTGTGGCATCAGATGAGGAATGGTGGTGGCATAAGAGCAGAGAGCTAGAAAGATCAGTCAAGGAGGATGACTGATGGCAACGGAAGGAAATTTAATGAGTGAAGAATGATTTGGAGACCACTACTCTAATGCAAACTGGAAAGCAGATGACCAAGAGAACAAACTTTGAAGGAAGGTGTGGTGACTTTGTCATGGGTCCACTAGGCTGATCAGATCTGTGCCTCTCAAAAATCCCCTTTCTTGTTTGTGTCTAGTTTGGATGAACCATAAAGGTAATTTTAGGTGAATTTGAAGGAGGCAAGGATGCAGCAGACTTTTTGGTTTTGTAGCTTGAGTACATTGTGTCATTGATCTGAGGACTTCCCTGCCTCATGTGAAGCAGCAGCTGGGTGTGCAGTTGCTCCACTTTGCCCTGGACCTTCTCTCAGCTTCTTGACCTCCTGACTGCCTTTCCTATGAGCTTAAAAGTCCAGCATCAGATGTGAGAACAAAATCAGAGCAGCGTTATAGAAACTAACCAGCTACCACGATCATATCACACAAAATCCCTGTAAATTACACATGTTCCAATTAATATTTAATTTTATACTGGTGTGAAAGCACACCCTTACTACCATCCTGTTTCTCATTTCCAGTACAGTATTCAATCCATAGAATGAGCTATTTAACACTGTGCTATAAAACAGGCTTTCTGTGAGATGATTTTGCCCAACTATTGCCTAATGTAAGTGTTCTAAACATGTTTAAAATGGGCTAGGCTATGCTGTGATGTTCAGTAGTTTAGACATATTAAATGAATTTTGAATCAAGAAAGTTTCAATTGTGCTGGGTTTACTGGGATGCAACCCCACTAAAATATGTTTCATCATAAGTCAAAGAGCATCAGTATGGAATGTATGTGTGTGTGTGTGAGAGTGTGTGTGTGTGTGTGTTTTCATGTGTGTTTATCTCTTAATGGTTCTAGTTTTTTAGTTTAACCTTGACTTACACAGAAGGGCCATCTTTTAGAGGATTGAAGTTTAGTAATCATAAAAACGATTAATAACAGCCAAAATAATAGCTGACTTTTATTGAACTCTTCCTATTTCCTAGGGCTGTGCAAGGGATTTTACAGAAACTCACTAATCCTCGTCATAACCCTAGAAATAGTCACTGTCACCTCCAGTTTTTCAGGAGGAAATCCTTTTAGTGGCTCGGAAGTCTAGAATATCATAGCAGTTGACTCAAAGTTGGGTCTATCTAACTCTGTGTCATTGGCCACTAGCATATTCTGCCTGTATCACAGAGTGGGGAGTGAAGGGTCCACTTAGTTTAGCACCTTCTAATGGAAGACTCAGTACCATAAGCAGAAACAGGACTCAGCAGAAAAGGGATATAGTTAGGTGTTCAATGAAGAAAAGGGAAAGGAATAATGGAGAAAAAGGAAATTTAGGACATGCTGAGGTTGAGACATTGAGAAATTCTTAAAGATTGAAAGCAGTTTTTTGAAGTGGGAAATTAAATATTTATTTTGTTTCACAAAGAATTTTTTATTGGTTTCGGACCTGCATATAGGTGCTCTAGTCTCATAATAATCGGACTGGATGGGAAATCACAAAGAAAGTTCTTAGGTGAGGCAGCATATTATTTCTGATACTTGGGGTAGGAAGAAATGTTTCACTTCTCTGGGGAGAAAGAAGAAAAGTCTTCCTGAAGCAATGAAGGCCTCTAACTCACTTGTAGGGAAATGAGCCCAGTTTGAGAGGAAGCCTTCTAAGTCCAGGGGAACAGCATTTCCAGCAACAGAGAAGGACCAGAGGCAGCCCATCTAGTCTGTAAACTCTGAATAACCTGGAAGAAACCAGAAACCAGACAGGATGTGGGAGCTGGAAGCCGCGTGCTGGCCAGGTGATACGGCTTATAAAGAAGGAGGCCAAGAGGCCAGACCATGGGAAATGAAGTAGGCTAGTGGCAGGTCAAGGGGCAGGAGGGGTAGTAAAATTTGAGTGATTTCTGGTGTGATTAAGGGTTTATTTGGTGTTATCTGGAGTTAGAGGGAAATACAATACGGGAGCCCAGTTTCTAGGCCTCTACATATGCCTAACCCAGTTTTACAGAGTAAAGCAGCTCAAAACAGGTTGTATGCAGAGATTATTATTTTAACCTCTTGACCTTTCCCCTCTAAAAATATAAAAGGCCCCAATTTACAATCACTATCTGAAACACAGGGCAATTTGAGGACAGTGTTTCCTAAATATTTTCACAGAAAGGTATCAATAACGGATAGGGTAACTGTCTTGATTCAGCATAACATTCATTTACCACCAAAATATTCTCAGATAAAGCTGTGTATTTTTATAAAGTCATCTTGGGATTTCTAAGCCTTGAAAACTTTCACACTCTTATTTTCCTTTTTTCCATAACCACAATAATTTCTTTCCAGTAATCAATCTCTCTCTCTCTCTCTCTCTCTCTCTCTCTCTCACACACACACACACACACACTCCAGAATCAACACACATTTCCCCCTATGGAACATTTTTTTAAATTAAATTATTTATTCGAATATGTTATATATGATGGCAGAATATAATTCACTTCATATTACACACATATAGAGCACAATTATTCAAGTCACTGGTTGTACACAAAGTACTTTCACACCATTCATGTCTTAACACATGTTCTTAGGATAATGATGTCTAACTAATTCCACTGTCTTTCCTAGCCCCACGTCCCCTCCCTTCCTCTCCCTCCCCTTTGCCCTATCTAAAGTTCCTTCATTCCTCCCATGTCTGCCCCCCATCACCATTATGAGTGAGTCAGCATCCTCATATCAAAGAAAACATTAAAACTCTATCTCTCACCATGCACAAAACTCAACTCAAAGTGGATCAAGAACCTAGGAATTAAACCAGAAACCTTACACCCAATGGAAGAAGAAGTAGGCCCAGATCTCCATCATGTTGGATTAGGCCCCAACTTTCTTAATAAGAGTCCTATAGCAAAAGAATTAAAACCAAGAATCAATAAATGGGATGGATTCTAACTAAAAAGCTTCTCAGCAAAAGAAATAATCAGTGAGGTGAATAGAGATCCTATAGAATGGGAGCAAATCTTTACCTCAAGAACATCAGGTAGAGCATTAATCTCTAGGATATATAAAGCACTCAAAAACCTTAACACCAAATAAATAAATAACCCAATCAGTAAATGGGCCAAGGAACTGAACAGACACTTCTCAGAAGATAATAGATACAATCAATCAAAAAAACAATGAAAAAATGTTCAACAACTCTAGTAATTAAAGAAATGCCAATCAAAACTACTCTAAGATTTCATCTCACTCCAGTCAGAATGGCAGCTATCAAGAATTTTACAAACAACAATAAGTGTTGGTGAGGATGTGGGGGAAAAGGCACATTCATACATTGCTGGTGGGACTGCAAATTGGTGCAGCCAATCTGGAAAGCAGTATGCAGATTCCTTGGAAAACTTGTAATGGAACCACCATTTGACCCAGCTATCCCACTCCTAGGTGTATACCCAAAGGACTTAAAAATAGCATACTACAGGGACATAGCCACATCATTGTTTATAACAGCACAATTCACAATAGCTGAATTGTGGAACCAACCCAGATGCCCTTCAGTACATGAATGGATTTGGAAACTTCAGTATATATACACAATTGAATATTACTCATTATTAAAGAGAATAAAACTGTGGAACATGTTTTGATTGGTAATTTCATTGTGCTAGACAGATACTTGATTTTAAAAATAGATAAATGTGAGATAATGATACCATTCAGGAAATAGATTAATTTTAGACTCTTTTTCAAACTGCAGTAAGCTTGCCTATAATTCTACCTCTGGAAATGGGTATAATCACAATTTTTCAGTATACTAACAATTTCTTTGTGTTTTCAGATTTTTGACAAATTTAGAAATAAGAAGCCACTGTTCTGATCCTTTAAAATTTCAGCGATACATTTTCTTAAATCAGTGAGTAAAAGGTTAATAGTTCATGACTAGGTTTTATCTCATGTTCCTGCCAGGACTGCTAAATAGCCACTGTTTTATTAACATCATGGAAAACATTCGTAGACTTTTAAGTTTATTCTTATAAACTCATTTACCTAGAGAGATTATTTTAGGGGAATTGGGGGATCTTTTCTCCTTTATCTCACAAAATCAAGATTTGATATTGAATTTCATGGATTTTAAAATTCTATGAACCAACATATTTCTGTGTCCAAAACACCATCAACATAAACTTGAGTAAAGAAACCCAAGACAGTAATAAATTCACAATGCAATAGAAGCAAGTATCCCCTACTTCCGTGCATTCAAAAGATGGCCTAAAGGCTGAGCAAAGAAAACAAAATTGATACCTAAAAAAAAAATCTGAGTGCTTCTAATGCATTTGGGAGCAGGTGTTGAGGCAGCCGAGTGGAACTTTAGGGTCACTGGGAAGGAATGTCAGAGCTGAGTTATTAAGTTTAAGCAGAAAATATGGCCTGAAAGTTTAGCATTGAATGAATTAAGGATGTGCGGAGGAATGAGTGAAATATTTTGTCTGAGTCACGGGGTTAGCAGGTTGGGATCCAGCATCTGGGGCTTATTACATGTGCGTTAGGTGACAGGTGGCTTTAGGAAATGGAGCCCTCATAGAGCTTTTAAAATATTTTCCTGGAAAGGGTAAATAATTCGATGCCTTGCTGGTTTCCCTTCTGCAGGCTGTTTGAAATACAAAAACGCATCTTAAGTCACATCAAAGTAGTTTCATGTGCAGGCAGAGGCAAACATCCTCAACTCTGACACTTGGCCACATTGATTTCACTTCCGGTATTTTGAAATCCGTTCTGTGCACAACTGGTAGAGATCAGTTACCAAGCCCTATTGTTATATTTATACAACTAATATTTATCAGTCTTCTTTTTAATGCTTGACTTTCATAAGCCTGAAAACTTTTATTGCCCAATTAGTTCCTCTGGGTAGCCACAGATGTTGAGCCAGAGAAAATAACCTCAGTTTTGGCATCAAAAATAACATGATGATGAATCATTTCAACTTTTACAAATAAAAGAATTGCTTTATGGAGTGCTTGCCAAGTCATTGGTCATTTTTCAGAGATCAAAGGTGATGTGTGATTTATTTTCCCTTGCCTTTATTTTCATATTTAGTTGTTTTCATTGCTATTTGTCTTGCTTCTCCTTGCATTTTGTTTAGAGCCGGGTTTCCTCTGATGCTATGAACCAACTTTACCCTGTAGCATGTAGAGTTGAGTGAAGAAGCTCTTCCTGGTTCTTAGTTAACTTGATAAATGTGAGAGTAAAGTAAGTTCTCCTGCTTCTGTAGTTCTGGAATAACATCATTATTCAGTGTCCTAGAATCACACCAGATAGGTTAGTTGCATTTAAAATTTACCCATTAGTTTTGTTGCATCTTGTTTGTTGACTTTTTAATTTTAACATCCCCAACACATTCTACATTTCCAAGGATTTTTAAACTAGAATCTTAAAAAATGGTGTGATTTCTTACATTTTTTTATTCCACTAAAATTAATTTTCTTTTTATAAGAAATGCTTTTTTGTGTTTTGTTTTTAAATTCTGTATAAGGAGCTTCATGATTTAATGGATTCATTTATAGATTTTGTGTAGTATATGCTGGTAATATTTTTTAGATTATGATTCTTGAGGACAACTTTTCTTTATTTTTGAGACTATCAGCTACATGCAGCTCTGAAATGTGGAGCACATACTTTAATAAATATTGGTGAGAGTCCGAGATGATGAAACATCTAAGGGCCTTCAAGGTCAACTAAAGCAGACATTTTCAAACTCAGGACTTGTTGAATCGAAATCACCTGGGACAGTTTTGAAGTACAAATTCTTGGGCCTTTTCACCAGAGAGTATAATTTAATAGGTATGTCAGGCAGTTTTCTGTCACTATAACAAATATCTCAGATAATAAACTATAAAGACAAAAGTTTTATTTTGGCATATAATTTTGAAAGTTTCAGTCCATAATTAGTTGGCTTTGGACCTTTGTTGAAGACATATGAAGGTGGAAATGTTTGCAGAGCAAAACTGCTCATCCCATAGCCAAGAAGCAAAGAGAGACAGAGGAGGAGACTGGGCCCCCACAATGCTCTTTGAGAGCATGACCCCAATGACCTAGAGTGATTTGGATAGGTCCCACCTCTTTAAGGCTCCCCCAGCTCCAACTAGCACCACATTGGGGACGGAACCTTTAACCTGGGACTTTGGGAGAAACTTGAAAAATGTGAGAGTAAAGTAAGTTCTCCTTCCGTAGTTCTGGAATAAGATCATTATTCAGTGTCCTAGAATATTGTTTGGGGGCCATTAATCTCATTTTTAAAAATTTGTCCATGTAGCTGGACATAGTGGTACATGCCTGTAATCCTGGTAACTTGGGAGGCTGAGGCAGGAGGATTGCAAGTTCAAAGCCAGTCTCAGCAACTTAGCAAGGTCCTAAGCAACTTAGTAAGAACCTGTCTCAAAATTTTAAAAAAAGGGGTAGGGATGTGACTCAGTGGCTATGTGCCCCTGGGTTCAATCCCCAGTACCACAAAAAAAAAAAATAGCTGGGGGTTTGTCCACATGACTGATTTACAGCCATGTTTATGTTTAGTTAGTTTTAACCTGATGTAGGAATTGGTCTGATTAGATTTTCATGAGATTAAAAAATATGAATGTGTCTACAAAAGTTGATTCTTTAAATTTTAGAAGTGAATTCACCCTCAGAAAGTTTTACATTGTTTCTTTTTATTTTGTATTCAAAGGAGAAAAAAACACTTTAAGTAAATTTCTCAAAGTTCTGGAACTGAAGAACTGAACTTCAAACTCCAGACTGGAAATCCTAGGCTCTCTGTGTAACTTCTGCATGAATGTCACTTCCTCTTCAAAACCAGTCTCAGGCCTCATAATCTCTATACTTATTCACATTTTCTCAGGATCTATAGAAAAGATCCCAACTGCCAATAAAACACTTTTCCCAAATAGTGTTCTTGTTTTCCAAATTTGTTACACAATGATTTCAATAAATCTACTGTCATATACTCAGTAACTTAGATTATCATTGGTACTAGGTAAATATAAAGCATTAAAAATTGATATTGGTATGGAGGTATTCGAAACTCAAAGCACCATGTACAAAAATATGTCATAGCTGAATACATATTTACATGAATGCTAACTAATGCTCTTTACAATTACTTGATCATCAGAGGACATAGGCAGATTCGTACAAATTAAGAAAAATTGAATAACATAGATAAAGAAATGCTTATCAAACTAGAATGTTCAGAGAATTCCATAGCAATGTAAAAGAACCCAAGAAAGAGACGTTTATTCTTTATAAAAAAATTTGCAGGGTTTATAATTTATGTGTTTTCTCTCTCTCTCTCTCTCTCTCTCTCTCTCTCTCTCTCTCTCTCTCTCTCTCTCTTCTTTCCTCCTGTCCTAGCTTTCAGCAGCATTTATTCAGCAAAGCACATTTACTGGGAGAATACCTTGCGTATTTCTATTCCACATTAACAAAACACATTTCTTCTCATATAAATCCAGGTAGACCTCAGATAAATTTTGCAATACTCTAAGAAATATCACTGGAGTAGACAAAGGAAAATGAAGGAAAGGGAGTAAGGAAGGGATACGGAAACAGTGGAATGAATTCGACCTAACATTCCTATGTACACATATGAATATACCACAGTAAATCTCACCATCATGTATATCTATAAGACACTAATTTTACAAAATATGTAAATAAATGGCAGAAAGATCAGTAGAGTGGAGGGAAGGGAATAGTAGGAGGAAGGAGGGGAGAGTAAGGGGAGTACTAGGGACTGAATTCGAACAAGTTATATTTAATGTTTTTATGTCAAAATGCATCCTATTGTCATGTATAACTAAAAAGAATCAATTAAAAATTATTATAAACTTAAAAAAAATTGCAATACTCTTTTCAAAAATGGAATTTATTTTTAGAGAAGTTTTAGGTTCATAGCAAAATTGAGAGAAAGGTTCAGAGATTTGCCACATAGCTCCTGCTCCCCGTCATGCCTAGCTTCTGCTAAGGCCCACATCTGTCACAGAATAGTACATTTATTACAGTTGATACTGGAGACATCATTATCACCCAAACTCCATGACTTACATCAAGGTTTGCTCTTGGTTTTGTGAATCCTGTGTTTTTTAACCAATATATAACGACATATATCCACCATTAGAGTATCCTACCGACATTTTGCTGCCATAAAAATCCTCAGTGATCTGCCTATGCATTCCTTCTTCACCCCTAACCCTGACAACCCTAATATTTTTACTGTCTCCCTAATTTTGCCTTTTCCAAGACATGATGTAGTTGGAATTACTATAGTAGGTAGCATCTTTTCGATTATTTCTTTCACTTAGCAATATGCATTTAAGTTTCCACCGTGTCTTTTCATGGATCAATAGGCCATTGCTTTTTAGCACAATAATATTTTATGTCTGGGTGTACTGCATTTTATTTATCCATTCACCTACTGAAGGACATCTTGATTGCTTCCAAGATGTAGGATGCTTTTGCCAATTATGAATAAAGCTGCTATAAATATCCATATGCAGATTTTTGAGTGAACATAGTTTTCAACTCCTTTGGGTAAGTACCAAGAATTGTGATTGCTGGATCATATGGTAAGAGTATGTTTAGTTTTGTAAGAAACTGTCAAACTGTCTTCCAAAGTGGCTGTACCATTTTGCATTCCACCAGCAATGAATAAGTTACTGCTGCTCCACATCCTCACCAGCATTTGATGTTGTCAGTGTTCTGGACTTCGGCCATTCTATAGACAAGTAAGGGTATTGCGTTATTGTTCTAATTACCATTTCCTTAATGACACATGATGCAGAACATCTTTTCATATGCTTATTTTCCATATGCATATCTTCTTTTGGTAAAAGATCTGTTCAGTTCTTTGGCCCATTTTTTAATTGTTTTTTTATTGTTGAATTTTAAGGGTTCTTTATATGTTTTAGATAACAATCCTTTATCAGATGTGTCTTTTACAAATATTTTCTTCCAGTTTGTGATTTATCCTTTCATTTTCTTGGCAGTGCCTTTTGCAGAGCAAGAATTTTTAATTTTAATGAATCCAGTATATAAATTCTTTCTTTCTTGGATGGGGTCTTTGGTGTAGTATTTAAAGTCATTGTCAAATTCAAGGTTATCTAGATTTTTTTTCCTATGTGATCCTTTGAAAGTTTTATAATTTTGAATTTTACATTAGATTTATATTCCCTTAGAAAGAACAGCTGACTATATTTATGGGGTGCATTTTTTAGTTTTCCTCACAAAAATCATGTACATGTTTCATTAAATTCATACCTAAGTATTTCATGTGGGGGCTATTAGTGTAAATTATATTGTTTCAGATTCCATTTTCTTCATTGCTGGTACATAGAAAAATGATTGACTTTTGTATGTTAACCTTGGCTTCTGCAGCCTTTCTGTAACTGTTTATTAGTTCTAACACTTCTTTTGCAATTCTTTTGATTTCCTACACAGACAATTTTGTTATCTGAACATAAATAGTTTTATCTCTTCCTTCCCTATACTTTTTTTTCTTATTTTACTCATCACATTAGCTAGGGACTCCAGTGTAATAACGTTGAATAGGAGTGGTGACAGAAGACATCTTTGCTTCATTCCTGATCTTAGTGAGAAATCTTCTGGATTCACAGTATTAAATATGATTTCATCTCACTTTAGTCAGAATAGCAATTATCAAGATACAAGCAACAATAAATTTTGGTGAGGATGTGGGGGGAAATGTACACTCACACTGCAAATTGGTGGGACTACAAATTGGTGCAATCATTATGGAAAATGGTATGGAGATTCCTCAGAAAACTTGGAATAGAACCATCCAGCTATCCCACTCCTAGGTTTATACCCAAAGGACTTAAAATCAGCATATTACAGTGACACAGCCACATCAATATTTATAGCAGCTCAACTCACAATAGCTAAACTATGGAACCAACCTGGGTGTCCTTCAACAGAAGAATGGATAAAGAAAATGTGGGGTATATATACACGATGAAATATTATTCAGCTTTAAAGAAGAATGAAATGATGGCATTTGCTGGCAAATAGATGGAGTTGGAGAATGTCATGTTAAGTGAAAAAAGCCAATCCCCCCAAACCAAAGGCTGAATGTTTTCTCAGATTGTGGATGCTAATTTACAATAAGTGGGGGAGGCTAGGGAGGAATAGAGGTACTTTGGATTAGACAGAGGAGAGTGAAAGAAGGGGAGGGGGTATGGAGTAGGAAGGATAGTAAAATGAATCAGACATTATTACCCTAGGTGCATATATGACTACACAACCAATGTGATTCTACATCATGTACAACCAGAACAATGAGAAGTTATACTTCATTTATGTAGGATGTGTCAAATGTGCATTCTACTGTCATGTATAATTAATTAGAATGAATAAAAATATGATGATATCTGTAGGGTTCTTCTGGGAAAATTTCAAATATTGAACCAGTTTTGCATACCTGGAATAAATCCCACTTGATCATTGAATGTAATTTTTTATACATTGCTTAGATTGATTTGATAATATTTCTGAGACATTTTTATATCTATGTTCATTAGTGTCATTCATCTTTAATATTCTTTTCTTGTAATACCTTTATGTGATTTTGGTATTAGGCTAACGTTGGCCTTATTGAATGAGTCAGAAAGTATCCTCTTTGCTTCTCTCTTCTGAAAAAGTTTGGAGTGGATTGTTATGTTTCCTCTAAGTTGCAAAAAAATAAGGTAGAATTTACCAGTGAAAACATACAGATTGCAGAAATATGATATGTCAAGAGCTTTGTAATGTTTTGAACAACCAATTAAAAAAAATGTAAAAAAAAAATAACAAAAGAAGAATCTTAAAATGGCTACCCATCCTCTTGCCCTGCCCTCAGGGGCGAGCAGTTTACCTTATCATTTACCCTCAGTCGTTCCCTGTGTGGCCCACCAAATGCCACAGTCTGGCTGGGCACAATTCAGAAGCCACTTGTCAAAAGAAATGAACTTTATTTTTAGAACCACACACGCCAAACAAAACAGCTCCTCAGGAAAAACCTTCAGAGCCCAAGTGCCACCACCGGCTTCCCACAAGCCTCTCTCTCAACCACAAGCCTCTCCACCTCCCACAATCCTCCTGCTCTTGAGGCAGATTGGCTGGGTCTCGTGGACGGAGCCAAAAAAGTCCCTCAATGAGCAGCTCCGTGGTCTGAAAGGGCAGGGAAACAGCCCAATGAGCATCACCGCAGAGGAGCCAATCAGCTAGATGTTGCTGGGGCGCTGTGAGCCAATCATCAGCTGGCAGTCTGAAAGTTTGCTGGGGCCCCTTGACTGTGGCTCTCAACATCTCCCCCTCTCTGTTTAAACAACAAGCATGTGGCTTAGGGACCGTGCCTGCCTTAGGTTGTCCAATAGTACATATGGTTCTTACCCGCTATCGGATGAGCTGACCTCAAGGCGTCAGCCTCCTGTCTTAGGTTGGTACCATTGTAATTGGATCTTACCCGTCACTGACTACTGGTCCAGTATACAGCCACACCTGTGGAGAGGTCTTTGTACCAGTGTGGGGGGGTGAGGTTCTTTGCCTCACCTCTGTTGGCCCCCAAATTTTAGCTGAACGATCATGACAAGCAGAAGGGAGGAAGATACACCAAGTTAATTGACAGCTCCTTTTGGAAAAATTGTACCACTGATGACATCATCAGCAAAAACACCCCAACACTACCACAAGTCGCTGCACCAACAGATAGTTCACAATGCATACAGGTGAGTTCACAATGCATACAAGTGATACATAGTCCAGGCAAGTTCTGCAAGCAGTTCAGTGATGGCTATTGCAGAATCTGTAGATTGGTTTTATCTTTGTCTTCACCGGCACTGGGATGAAGATAGGAATTCTGGCAGTAATGGCGAAAGAAAAAATTATGTAACATTCCAGAAGGCACTAAAAGAAAACAATTTTCTTAATAATTTACATTGTCTTGAAGAGAATTATTAAATATAATGAAAAGGAAATGTGAAAGTAAACAAACAGATCTGTTAACCTCCTTTTTTGTTCACATATTAAAACAATCCTCAACAGCTGTTTACCCAATTTAAATTAAACCATTTAAATCATGTGAATAA